>NW_026948256.1:235000-249999 GCF_963921235.1 Mobula hypostoma | reverse complement strand
GTATCTGTCCGATTTATTCTTAAATGTTAAAAAAGAACCCGCATTTACCACCTCGTCTGGCAGCTCATTCCACACTCCCACCACTCTCTGTGTGAAGAAGCCCCCCCCAATGTTCCCTTTAAACTTTTCCCCCCCTCACCCTTAACCCATGTCCTCTGGTTTTTTTCTCCCCTTGCCTCAGTGGAAAAAGCCTGCTTGCATTCACTCTATCCATACCCATCATAATTTTATATACCTCTATCAAATCTCCCCTCATTCTTCTACGCTCCAGGGAATGACGTCCTAACCTATTCAACCTTTCTCTGCAACTGAGTTTCTCAAGTCCCGGCAACATCCTTGTAAACCTTCTCTGCACTCTTTCAACTTTATTTATATCCTTCCTGTAATTTCGTGACCAAAACTGAACACAGTAGTCCAGATTCGGCCTCACCAATGCCTTATACAACCTCATCATAACATTCCAGCTCTTATACGCAATACTTTGATTAATAAAGGCCAATGTACCAAAAGCTCTCTTTACGACCCTATCTACCTGTGACGCCACTTTTAGGGAATTTTGTATCTGTATTCCCAGATCCCTCTGTTCTACTGCACTCCTCAGTGCCTTGCCATTAACCCTGTATGTTCTACCTTGGTTTGTCCTTCCAACGTGCAATACCTCACACTTGTCTGTATTAAACTCCATCTGCCATTTATCAGCCCATTTTTCCAGCTGGTCCAAGTCCCTCTGCAGGCTCTGAAAACCTTCCTCACTGTCCACTACACCTCCAATCTTTGTATCATCAGCAAATTTGCTGATCCAATTTAACAATTGGATCAAGATCCAATTGGGGAGCATGCCTTATGAGAAAAGGTTGAGTGAACTCGGCCTTTTCTCCTTGGAGCAACGGAGGATGAGAGGTGACCTGACAGAGGTGTATAAGATGATGAGGGGCATTGATCGTGTGGATAGAGCATAGAACATAGAACAGTACAGCACAGTACAGGCCCTTCGGCCCACAATGTTGTGCTGACCCTCAAACCCTGCCTCCCATATAAGCCCCCCACCTTAAATTCCTCCATATACCTGTCTAGTAGTCTCTTAAACTTCACTCGTGTATCTGCCTCCACCACTGACTCAGGCAGTGCATTCCACGCACCAACCACTCTCTGAGTAAAAAACCTTCCTCTAATATCCCCCTTGAACTTCCCACCCCTCACCTTAAAGCCATGTCCTCTTGTATTGAGCAGTGGTGCCCTGGGGAAGAGGCGCTGGCTCTCCACTCTATCTATTCCTCTTGTACACCTCTATCATGTCTCCTCTCATCCTCCTTCTCTCCAAAGAGTGAAGCCCTAGCTCCCTTAATCTCTGATCATAATGCATACTTTCTAAACCAGGCAGCATCCTGGTAAATCTCCTCTGTACCCTTTCCAATGCTTCCACATCCTTCCTATAGTGAGGTTACCAGAACTGGACACAGTACTCCAATTGTGGCCTAACCAGAGTTTTATAGAGCTGCATCATTACCCCGCGACTCTTAACTCTATCTCTCGACTTATGAAAGCTAACACCCCATAAGCTTTCTTAACTACCCTATCCACCTGTGAGGCAACTTTCAGGGATCTGTGGACATGTACCCCGAGATCTCTCTGCTCCTCCACACTACCAAGTATCCTGCCATTTACTTTGTACTCTGCCTTGGAGTTTGTCCTTCCAAAGTGTACCACCTCACACTTCTCCGGGTTGGACTCCATCTGCCACTTCTCAGCCCACTTCTACATTCTATCAATGTCTCTCTGCAATCTTTGACAATCCTCTACACTATCTACAACACCACCAACCTTTGTGTCGTCTGCAAACTTGCCAACCCACCCTTCTACCCCCACATCCAGGTCGTTAATAAAAATCACGAAAAGTAGAGGTCCCAGAACAGATCCTTGTGGGACACCACTAGTCACAATCCTCCAATCTGAATGTACTCCCTCCACCACGACCCTCTGCCTTCTGCAGGCAAGCCAATTCTGAATCCACCTGGCCAAACTTCCCTGGATCCCATGCCTTCCGAATAAGCCTACCGTGTGGAACCTTGTCAAATGCCTTACTAAACTCCATATAGATCACATCCACTGCACTACCCTCATCTATATGCCTGGTCACCTCCTCAAAGAACTCTATCAGGCTTGTTTGACACGATCTGCCCTTCACAAAGCCATGCTGACTGTCCCTGATCAGACCATGATTCTCTAAATGCCGAGAGATCCTATCTCTAAGGATCTTTTCCAACAGCTTTCCCACCACAGGCGTAAGTCTCACTGGTCTATAATTACCCGGACTATCCCTACTACCTTTTTTGAACAGGTCAGAGGCTTTTCCCCAGGGCTGAAATGGCTAGCACGAGAGGGGACGATTTTAAGGTGCTGGGGAGTAGGTACAGAGGAGAGGTCAGGGGTAAGTTTTTTACTCAGAGAGTGGTGAGTGCGTGGAATGGGCTGACGGTGGCCGGTGGTGGAGGTGGATACAGCAGGGTCTTCTGAGAGACTCCCGGATGGCTACATGGAGCTTGGTAAATTAGAGGGCAATGGGTAAAGCCCAGGTAGTTCTAACATAAGGACGTGATTGGTACAGCTTTGTGGGCCGAATGGCCTGTATTGTGCTGCAGGCTTTCTGTGCTTCTAACGCCGGGACCAGTGGATTCTGTCCCGGTTAAGGGGCCGTCCCAATTAGAGGGGGCTTTGTGGAAATCGTGAACGCTGTACGAAAGAGACAAGCTGTTGTTTTACTGAGTAGCACATAACGTGTTCAGATGAAATCCAGGACAAATCAGTCCAAACTCTGTGAGGGGCCTCTTTCTGTCCTCCCCCGTGGAGCACCTGGGTTTCCGCCCGCGCACCAGAGACGTACTGGGTCCTTGGGGAGTGTCCCGTCATTAGTTGGCAGGGCCTTTCCTGCGCCGTAGGATAGATAAATCTGACCGCTCATTTCTCACCCGCCGTCGGTGACCAAAAAAAAAAATCACTCCTTTCTGGACGCTAGCGCACGCAACTGACGCGGTACAAAAACGGGGCAGCGGCTGACACCCGCTAGAAACTTGCTAGCCCCCCCCTCCCCCCGTCCCAATTAAGAGGCACGGCATCCCACACGAGGGAAGTGCATCCCGGCTGGTCTCTCAATTCGCTCTCGCTCTTCAGGAGTTGCCCCGAATCAGACGCTGACCGCAGGCCCAGTTACCCAGAATCCGCGGCGAATGTCGTCATGATTCAGAGCTGACAGATGTCATTCTGCATTGCTCTGTACGGAGGGGCAAATCTTTCGATGGACGCCGGGGAGGATTGGGGGGGGGGATATCGAGCCGGGTTCTGGGGAGGCGTGCGACGGGGAAAGAACAGGAGGGAAGTTGAGGCCCAAGAGAGGGAGCGGAGTGGGGCAAGCAAGGGGGAGGGAGGGGGAAGGAGGGACAGAGAGGAATAATTGATCACTGTGACCGCCACCCCTCGTCCACACCCTCTCACTGTTCCCATCTCTATCTCTCCCCCCTTCTCCCCCTTCTCCCCCTTCTCCCCTCTCCCCCTTCTCCCCTCTCCCCCTCTCCCCCTCTCCCCCTCTCCCCCTCTCCCCCCTCCCCCTCCCTCCTCCCTCCTCCCTCCACCCTCCCCCCTCCCCCTCTCCCCCTCCCCTCTCTCCCCCCTCTCCCCCTCGCCCTCCCCTCTCCCTCCTCCCCTCCCCCCTCCCCCCTCCCCCCTCCCCCCTCCCCCTCCCCCTCCCCTCCCCCTCCCCCTCCCCCTCCCCTCTCTCCCCCTCCCCCCTCCCCCCTCCCCCTCCCCCCTCCCCTCTCTCCCCCCTCCCCCCTCTCCCCTCCCCCCTCCCCCCCTCCCCCTTCCCTCTCCCTCCTCCCCCTCCCCCCTCTCCCCCTCTCCCTCTCCCTCTCCCTCCCTCTCCCCCCTGTCCCCCTCTCCCCCCATCCCCCTCTCTCTCTCCCTCTCCCCCCACTCTCCCCCTCCCCTCTCTCCCCCGCACCCTCTCCCCCTCCCCTCTCTCCCCCGCACCCCCTCCCCCCTCCCCCCTCTCCCCTCTCCCCCGCACCCTCTCCCCTCTCCCCCGCACCCTCTCTCTCCTCTCCTCTCCCTCCCCCTCAGGTTCTGCAGTACAAGAACCGATGTGCTGATCTCGAGAAGCAGCTTTTGATGAAGGAAGAAGATTGCCGACATCTTGAGGTGAGAGAGAGGGAAGGTGGGAGAGACAGAGAGACGGAGAGGGGAAATGTGGGAAAGATGGAGAGGGAGAATGTGGGAGAGACGGAGAGGGAGACGGAGAGGGGGAATGTGGGAGAGACGGAGAGGGAGACAGGGAGGGGGGAGAGATGGAGGGGGGAATGTGGGAGAGAGGGAGGGGGGAATGTGCGAGAAACGGAGAGGGAGATGGAGAGGGAATGTGGGGAGAGGGAGAGGGGGAATGTGAGGGAGAGGGAGATAGGGAGAGGGGGAATGTGGGAGAGACGGAGAGGGAGACAGGGAGGGGGGAGAGATGGAGGGGGGAATGTGGGAGAGAGGGAGGGGGGAATGTGGGAGAAACGGAGAGGGAGATGGAGAGGGAATGTGGGGAGAGGGAGAGGGGGAATGTGAGGGAGAGGGAGATAGGGAGAGGGGGAATGTGGGAGAGACGGGGGAATGTGGGAGACATGGAGAGGGAGACGGAGAGGGAATGTGGGAAGCGGGAGAGAGGGAGAGGGGGAATGTGAGGGAGAGGGAATGTGGGAAGAGGAAGAGACGGGAAATGTGGGAGAGACAGAGGGAGAGGAGGAGAGAGAGAATGCAGGAGAGACGGTGAGGGAAAGATGGGAGAGACGGAGAGAAAGTGAGGGGTAGGTGGGAGAGATGGAAGTGGGAAGGGAGGGAGACAGCAAAATGGAGGGGGGAAGGTGGGAGAGAGGGAGAGGATGGTTTGAGAGATGGAGAAAAGGAAGGTGGAAGAGACAGAGAGGGAAAGGAATGGAGAGTGAGAAGATGGGAGAGAGAGAGGGACCCTCAGCGTCCGCGCCCTGCTCCGATTGACGCCCCCCCGCCTTCCCCACTTCGCCCACGACGTGCCGTGGTCCGCGCGCTGCAGAATGACGTTCCAGGTGCACTCGGACTCCGGGGGCCCACCCTCAACCGCTCCCCACCCTCCCTGCAGATCGCGGAGACGGTGAGGGGCCGACGGCACGAGGAGGAAGAGCAAGCGCGGGAGCTAGAGAACGCACTCATCCGGCTCGAAGAGGAACAGCAAAGGTAACTGCAGCCCCCATCTCCCAAACTTGCCATCGACCCACACCCACCCATCTCCGTATCCGCCCCTGGGTCAGACCCACACGCACCGGGAGCACCGTGCACAGTTCCCGTCTCCGTATCTCCCCCCTGGGTCAGACCCACACACACCGGGAGCACCGTGCACAGTTCCCGTCTCCGTATCCCCCCTGGGTCACACCCAAACACACCGGGAGCACCGTGCACAGTTCCGGTCTCCGTATCCCCTTGGGTCAGACCCACACACACCGGGAGCACCGTGCGCAGTTCCCGTCTCCGTATCCCCCCCGGGTCAGACCCACACACACCGGGAGCACCGTGCACAGTTCCCGTCTCCGTATCCCCCCTGGGTCACACCCACACACACCGGGAGCACCGTGCACAGTTCCCGTCTCCGTATCCCCCTGGGTCAGACCCACACACACCAGGAGCACCGTGCACAGTTCCCGTCTCCGTATCCCCCCTGGGTCAGACCCACACACACCGGGAGCACCGTGCACAGTTCCCGTCTCCGTATCCCCCCCGGGTCAGACCCAGACACACCGGGAGCACCGTGGACAGTTCCCGTCTCCGTATCCGCCTGGGTCAGACCCACACACACCGGGAGCACCGTGCGCAGTTCCAGTCTCCGAATTCCCCCGGGTCAGACCCACACACACCGGGAGCACCGTGCACAGTTCCCGTCTCCATATCCCCCCTGGGTCAGACCCACACGCACCGGGACCACTGTGCACAGTTCCCGTCTCCATATCCCCCCTGGGTCAGACCCACACCCACCGGGAGCACCGTGCACAGTTCCCATCTCCGTATCCCCCCCTGGGTCAGACCCACACGCACCGGGACCACTGTGCACAGTTCCCGTCTCCGTATCCCACCCCCAGGTCAGACCCACACACACCGGGAGCACCGTGCACAGTTCCCATCTCCGTATCCCCCCCTGGGTCAGACCCACACACACCGGGAGCACCGTGCACAGTTCCCATCTCCGTATGCCCCCTGGGTCAGACCCACATACACCGGGAGCACCGTACACAGTTCCCGTCTCCGTATCCCCCCTGGCTCAGACCCACACACACCGGGAGCACCGTGCACAGTTCCCATCTCCGTATCCCCCCTGGGTCAGACCCACACGCACCGGGACCACCGTGCACAGTTCCCGTCTCCGTATCCCACTGGGTCAGACCCACACACACCGGGAGCACCGTGCACAGTTCCCGTCTCCGTATCCCCCCTGGGTCAGACCCACACACACCGGGAGCACCGTGCACAGTTCCTGTCTCCGTATCCTCCGTGTCAGACCTGCACACACCGGGAGCACCGTGCACAGTTCCCGTCTCCGTATCCCCCCTGGGTCAGACCCAGACACACCGGGAGCACCGTGCACAGTTCCCATCTCCGTATCCCCCCTGGGTCAGACCCACACACACCGGGAGCACCGAGCACAGTTCCCGTTTCCGTATCCCCCCTGGCTCAGACCCACACACACCGGGAGCACCGTACACAGTTCCCGTCTCCGTTTCCCCCCCGGGTCAGACCCACACGCACCGGGACCACCGTGCACAGTTCCCGTCTCCGTATCCCCCCGGGTCAGACACACACACACAGGGAGCACCACGCACAGTTCCCGTCTCTGTAAACCCCCCTGGGTCAGACCCACATACACCGGGACCACTGTGCACAGTTCCCGTCTCCGTATCCCCCCTGGGTCAGACCCACACACACTGGGAGCACCATGCACAGTTCCCGTCTCCGTATCCCCCCCTGGTCAGACCCACACACACCGGGAGCACCGTGCACTGTTCCCGTCTCCGTATCCCCCATGGGTCAGACCCACACACACCGGGAGCACCGTGCACAGTTCCCGTCTCCGTATTCCCCATGGGTCAGACCCACACACACCGGGAGCACTGTGCGCAGTCCCCGTCTCCGTATCTCCCCCCCCCACCCCCAGGTCAGACCCACACACACCGGGAGCACCGTGCACAGTTCCCGTCTCTGTATCCCTCCCGGGTCAGACCCACACACACCGGGAGCACCGTGCGCAGTTCCCGTCTCCGTATCCCCCACCCCCCACCCCCAGGTCAGACCCAGACACACCGGGAGCACCGTGCACAGTTCCCGTCTCCGTATCCCGCCCGGGTCAGACCCACACACACCGGGAGCACCGTGCACAGTTCCCGTCTCCGTATCCCACTGGGTCAGACCCACACACACCGGGAGCACCGTGCACAGTTCCCATCTCCGTATCCCACTGGGTCAGACCTGCACACACCGGGAGCACCGTGCACAGTTCCCGTCTCTGTATCCCTCTGGGTCAGACCCACACACACCGGGAGCACCGTGCCCAGTTCCCATCTCCATATCCCCCCTGGGTCAGTCCCACACACACCGGGAGCACCGTGCACAGTTCCCGTCTCCGTATCCCCCCTGGGTCAGACCCACACACACCGGGAGCACCGTGCACAGTTCCCGTCTCCATATCCCCCTGGGTCAGACCCACACACACCGGGAGCACCGTGCACAGTTCCCATCTCCATATCCCCCCTGGGTCAGACCCACACACACCGGGAGCACCGTGCACAGTTCCCGTCTCCATATCCCCCCGGGTCAGAGCCACACACACCGGGAGCACCGTGCACAGTTCCCGTCTCCATATCCCCCCTGGGTCAGACCCACACACACCGGGATCACCGTGCACAGTTCCCGTCTCCATATCCCCCCCTGGGTCAGACCCAGACACACCGGGAGCACCATGCACAGTTCCCGTCTCCATATCCCCCCTGGGTTATACCCACACGCATCGGGAGCACCGTGCACAGCTCCCGTCTCCGTATCCCCCCCGGGTCAGACCCACACACACCGGGAGCACCGTGCACAGTTCCCGTCTCCGTATCCCCCCGGGTCAGACCCACACACCCCGGGAGCACCGTGCACAGTTCCCGTCTCCGTATCCCCCCCCCCCCCCCCGGGTCAGACCCACACAAACTGGGAGCGCTGTGCACAGTTCCCGTCTCCGTATCCTCCCTGGGTCAGACCCAGACACACCGGGAGCACCGTGCACAGTTCCCGTCTCCGTATCCCACTGGGTCAGACTCACACACACCAGGAGCACCGTGCACAGTTCCCGTGTCCGTATCCCACTGGGTCAGACCTGCACACACCGGGAGCACCGTGCACAGTTCCCGTCTCCGTATCCCCCCCCCCCCACCCCCAGGTCAGACCCACACACACCGGGAGCACCGTGCACAGTTCCCGTCTCCGTATCCCCCCCCCCCCACCCCCAGGTCAGACCCACACACACCGGGAGCACCGTGCACAGTTGCCGTCTCCATATCCCCCCTGGGTCAGACCCAGACACACTGGGAGCACCGTGCACAGTTCCCGTCTCCGTATCCCGCACCCCCCACCCCCAGGTCAGACCCACACACACCGGGAGCACCGTGCACAGTTGCCGTCTCCGTATCCTCCCTGGGTCAGACCCAGACACACCGGGAGCACCGTGCACAGTTCCCGTCTCCGTATCCCCCCTGGGTCAGACCTGCACACACCGGGAGCATCGTGCACCGTTCCCGTGTTCCCATCTCCGTATCCCCCCCGGGTCAGACCCACACACACCGGGAGCACCGTGCACAGTTCCCGTCTCCGTATCCCTCCTGGGTCAGACTCACACACACCGGGAGCACCGTGTACAGTTGGTTAAACCCACACACACCGGGAGCACCGTGCACAGTTCCCGTCTCCGTATCCCCCCCGGGTCAGACCCACACACACCGGGAGCACCGTGCACAGTTCCCGTCTCCGTATCCCCCCTGGGTCAGACCCACACACACCGGGAGCACCGTGCACAGTTCCCGTCTCCGTATCCCCCTGGGTCAGACCCACACACACCGGGAGCACCGTGCACAGTTCCTGTCTCCGTATCCCCCCTGGGTCAGACCCACACACACCGGGAGCACCGTGCACAGTTCCCGTCTCCGTATCCCCCCCGGGTCAGACCCACACACACCGGGAGCACCATGCACAGTTCCCGTCTCCGTATCCCCTCGGGTCAGACCCACACACACCGGGAGCACCGTGCACAGTTCCCGTCTCCGTATCCCCCTGGGTCAGACCCACACACACCGGGAGCGCTGTGCACAGTTCCCGTCTCCGTATCCTCCCTGGGTCAGACCCAGACACACCGGGAGCACCGTGCACAGTTCCCGTCTCCGTATCCCACTGGGTCAGACCCACACACACCGGGAGCACCGTGCACAGTTCCCGTCTCTGTATCCCCCCTGGGTCAGACCCACACACACCGCGAGCACCGTGCACAGTTCCCATCTCCGTATCCCCCCTGGGTCAGACCTGCACACACCGGGAGCATCGTGCACCGTTCCCGTCTCCGTATCCCACTGGGTCAGACCTGCACACACCGGGAGCACCGTGCACAGTTCCCATCTCCGTATCCCCCCCGGGTCAGACCCACACACACCGGGAGCACCGTGCACAGTTCCCGTCTCCGTATCCCTCCTGGGTCAGACTCACACACACCGGGAGCACCGTGTACAGTTCCCGTCTCCGTATCCCCTGGGTCAGACCCACACACACCGGGAGCACCGTGCACAGTTCCCGTCTCCGTATCCCCCCTGGGTCAGACCCACACACACCGGGAGCACCGTGCACAGTTCCCGTCTCCGTATCCCCTGGGTTAAACCCACACACACCGGGAGCACCGTGCACAGTTCCCGTCTCCGTATCCCCCCCGGGTCAGACCCACACACACCGGGAGCACCGTGCACAGTTCCCGTCTCCGTATCCCCCCTGGGTCAGACCCACACACACCGGGAGCACCGTGCACAGTTCCCGTCTCCGTATCCCCCTGGGTCAGACCCACACACACCGGGAGCACCGTGCACAGTTCCTGTCTCCGTATCCCCCCTGGGTCAGACCCACACACACCGGGAGCACCGTGCACAGTTCCCGTCTCCGTATCCCCCCCGGGTCAGACCCACACACACCGGGAGCACCATGCACAGTTCCTGTCTCCGTATCCCCTCGGGTCAGACCCACACACACCGGGAGCACCGTGCACAGTTCCCGTCTCCGTATCCCCTCGGGTCAGACCCACACACACCGGGAGCACCGTGCACAGTTCCCGTCTCCGTATCCCCCCTGGATCAGACCCACACACACCGGGAGCACCGTGCACAGTTCCCGTCTCCGTATCCCCCCCGGGTCAGACCCACACACACCGGGAGCACCGTGCACAGTTCCCGTCTCCGTATCCCCCCCGGGTCAGACCCACACACACCGGGAGCACCGTGCACAGTTCCCGTCTCCGGATGCAGACCGGGTCAGACCTGCACACACCGGGAGCACCGTGCACAGTTCCCGTCTCCGTATCCCCCCTGGATCAGACCCACACACACCGGGAGCACCGTGCACAGTTCCCGTCTCCATATCCCCCCTGGATCAGACCCACACACACCGGGAGCACCGTGCACAGTTCCCGTCTCCGTATCCCCCCCGGGTCAGACCCACACACACCGGGAGCACCGTGCACAGTTCCCGTCTCCGTATCCCCCCCGGGTCAGACCCACACACACCGGGAGCACCGTGCACAGTTCCCGTCTCCGGATGCAGACCGGGTCAGACCTGCACACACCGGGAGCACCGTGCACAGTTCCCGTCTCCGTATCCCCCCTGGATCAGACCCACACACACCGGGAGCACCGTGCACAGTTCCCATCTCCGTATCCCCCTGGGTCAGACCCACACACACCGGGAGCACCGTGCACAGTTCCCGTCTCCGGATGCAGACCGGGGAAGAAGGTCTGATTTGGGTAATCCGGGGGAGTTGAGGCATTTTCCCAGAGCTGTGAATTCGACACCGTGCCCCAAATTCCCTCCCACCCCGTTGGCAGGTGCTGTAGCCTGGCCGAGGTGAACGCCCTCTTGCGCGAGCAGTTGGGACAGGCTAATGCCGCCAACCAGGCCCTGAGCCTGGACCTGCGGAAACTGACCGAAGATTGGACGCTGGCCCGCGAGGAGCTGGAGGTGAAAGAGTCCGACTGGAGGAGGGAGGAGGAGGTGAGATACTGCGGCGGGTGGGGCAGAAGGGTCGGGCAGAGGGGAGGAGGTGAGAGAGGGGCAGGTGGGGAAGGGAGATAGCAGGAGGGTGAGTGAGGGGTGGAGGGAGACTGAGGGGGGAGTGGGTGGAGTGAGGGAGGGAGAGAGATGGAGATTGCAGTGATGAGGGGGACGAGGTGGTTTGAGAGAGGGTTCAGAAAGAGAGGGGAGAGATGGGGATTTGAGTTATGAGGGAGAGGGGAGAGATGGGGATTTGAGTTATCGGGGAGAGGGGAGAGATGGGGATTTGAGTTATGAGGGGGGAGAGGGAGAGATGGGGATTTGAGTTATGAGGGGGAGAGGGAGAGATGGGGATTTGAGTTATGAGGGAGAGAGGGAGAGATGGGGATTTGAGTTATGAGGGGGAGAGGGGAGAGAGATGGGGATTTGAGTTATGAGGGGGAGAGGGAGAGAGATGGGGATTTGAGTTATGAGGGAGAGAGGGAGAGAGATGGGGATTTGAGTTATGAGGGGGAGAGGGGAGAGAGATGGGGATTTGAGTTATGAGGGGGAGAGGGAGAGAGATGGGGATTTGAGTTATGAGGAGAGAAGGAGAGATGGGGATTTGAGTTATGAGGGAGAGAGGGGAGAGATGGGGATTTGAGTTATGAGGGGGAGAGGGGAGAGATGGGGATTTGAGTTATGAGGGAGAGAGGGAGAGATGGGGATTTGAGTTATGAGGGAGAGAGGGAGAGATGGGGATTTGAGTTATGAGGGAGAGGGGGAGAGAGATGGGGATTTGAGTTATGAGGAGAGAGGGAGAGATGGGGATTTGAGTTATGAGGGAGAGAGGGAGATGGGGGTTTGAGTTATGGGGGGAGAGAGGGAGAGATGGGTTTTGAGTTATGAGGGGGAGAGGGGAGAGAGATGGGGATTTGAGTTATGAGGGAGAGAGGGAGAGAGATGGGGATTTGAGTTATGAGGGAGAGAGGGAGAGATGGGGATGTGAGTTATGAGGGAGAGGGGGAGAGAGATGGGGATTTGAGTTATGAGGAGAGAAGGAGAGATGTGGATTTGAGTTATGAGGGAGAGGGGGAGAGAGATGGGGATTTGAGTTATGAGGAGAGAGGGAGAGATGGGGATTTGAGTTATGAGGGAGAGAGGGAGATGGGGGTTTGAGTTATGGGGGGAGAGAGGGAGAGATGGGTTTTGAGTTATGAGGGGGAGAGGGGAGAGAGATGGGGATTTGAGTTATGAGGGGGAGAGGGGAGAGATGGGGATTTGAGTTATGAGGGGAGAGAGAGGGAGAGATGGGGATTTGAGTTATGAGGAGAGAGGGAGAGATGGGGATTTGGGTTATGAGGGGGAGAGGGAGAGATGGGGGTTTGAGTTATGAGGGAGAGAGAGGGAGAGATGGGGATTTGAGTTATGAGGGGGAGAGGGAGAGATGGGGATTTGAGTTATGAGGGGGAGGAGAGGGAGAGATGGGGATTTGAGTTATGAGGGGGAGAGAGGGAGAGAGATGGGGATTTGAGTTATGAGGGGGAGAGGGGAGAGAGACGGGGATTTGAGTTATGAGGGAGAGAGGGAGAGATGTGGATTTGAGTTATGAGGGAGAGAGGGAGAGATGGGGATTTGAGTTATGAGGGGGAGAGAGGGAGAGATGGGGATTTGAGTTATGAGGGGGAGAGGGGAGAGATGGGGATTTGAGTTATGAGGGAGAGAGGGAGAGATGGGGATTTGAGTTATGAGGGAGAGAGGGAGAGAGATGGGGATTTGAGTTATGAGGGGGAGAGGGGAGAGAGACGGGGATTTGAGTTATGAGGGAGAGAGGGAGAGATGTGGATTTGAGTTATGAGGGGGAGAGAGGGAGAGATGTGGATTTGAGTTATGAGGGGGAGAGGGAGAGATGTGGATTTGAGTTATGAGGGGGAGAGAGGGAGAGATGGGGATTTGAGTTATGAGGGAGAGAGGGAGAGAGATGGGGATTTGAGTTATGAGGGGGAGAGGGAGAGATGGGGATTTGAGTTATGAGGGGGAGAGGGGAGAGAGATGGGGGTTTGAGTTATGAGGGAGAGAGGGAGAGATGAGGATTTGAGTTATGAGGGGGAGAGAGGGAGAGATGGGGATTTGAGTTATGAGGGGGAGAGGGAGAGATGGGGATTTGAGTTATGAGGGAGAGAGGGAGAGATGTGGATTTGAGTTATGAGGGGGAGAGGGGAGAGATGGGGATTTGAGTTATGAGGGAGAGAGGGAGAGATGGGGATTTGAGTTATGAGGGGGAGAGGGGAGAGATGGGGATTTGAGTTATGAGGGGGAGAGGGAGAGATGGGGATTTGAGTTATGGGGGGAGAGAGGGAGAGAGATGGGGATTTGAGTTATGAGGGTGTGATGTGAGGAGAGATGGGGATTTGAGTTATGAGGGGGAGAGAGGGAGAGAGATGGTGATTTGAATTATGAGGGGAGAGAGAGGGAGAGATGGGGATTTGAATTATGAGGGGGAGAGGGAGAGATGGGGATTTGAGTTATGAGGGGGAGAGGGGAGAGATGGGTATTTGAGTTATGAGGGAGAGAGGGAGAGATGGGGATTTGAGTTATGAGGGGGAGAGGGAGAGATGGGGATTTGAGTTATGAGGGGGAGAGGGAGAGATGGGGATTTTAGTTATGAGGGGGAGAGGGAGAGATGGGGATTTGAGTTATGAGGGGGAGAGGGAGAGATGGGGATTTGAGTTATGAGGGGGAGAGGGGGGTGAGATAGGGATTTGAGTTATGAGGGGGAGAGGGGAGAGAGATGGGGGTTTGAGTTAGGGGGAGAGATGGGGATTTTAATTATGAGGGCGAGAGAGGGAGAGATGGGGATTGGAGTTATGAGGGGGAGAGGGAGAGATGGGGATTTGAGTTATGAGGGGGAGAGGGAGAGATGGGGATTTGAGTTATGAGGGGGAGAGGGAGAGATGGGGATTTGAGTTAGGAGGAGAGGGAGAGATGGGGATTTGAGTTATGAGGGAGAGGGAGAGATGGGGATTTGAGTTATGAGGGGGAGAGGGGAGAGATGGGGATTTGAGTTATGAGGGGAGAGAGAGGGAGAGATGGGGATTTGAGTTATGAGGGAGAGATGGGGATTTGAGTTATGACGGGGGAGAGGGAGAGATGGGGATTTGAGTTAGGAGGGGGTGATGGGGATTTGAGTTATGAGGGGGAGAGGGAGAGATGGGGATTTGAGTTATGAGGGTAGAGAGGGAGAGATGGGGATTTGAGTTATGAGGGTGTGATGTGAGGAGGGAGATGGGGATTTGAGTTATGAGGGGGAGAGGGGAGAGAGATGGGGATTTGAGTTACGAGGGGGAGATGTGAGGAGGGAGATGGGGATTTGAGTTATGAGGGGGAGAGGGGAGAGAGATGGGGATTTGAGTTATGAGGGGGAGAGGGGAGAGAGATGGGGATTTGAGTTACGAGGGGGAGATGTGAGGAGGGAGATGGGGATTTGAGTTACGAGGGGGAGATGTGAGGAGGGAGATGGGGATTTGAGTTACGAGGGGGAGATGTGAGGAGGGAGATGGGGATTTGAGTTACGAGGGGGAGAGGTGAGGAGAGAGAATGTGCGGGAGATGGGGATTCGGGTGAGGAGAGGGATGGGCGTAGGAACAGGAGGGGGAGAGATGGGGTGAGGACTGAGGAGAGTGTGTGGA
>NW_026948256.1:62500-232500 GCF_963921235.1 Mobula hypostoma | reverse complement strand
ACGGTACCGGTGGGGACGGGTCTGTCAGTGTGTGACACCGGGGTACGGTACCGGTGGGGACGGGTCTGTCAGTGTGTAACACCGGGGTACGGTACCGGTGGGGACGGGTCTGTCACTGTGTAACACCGGGGTACGGTACCGGTGGGGACGGGTCTGTCACTGTACAACACCGGGGTACGGTACCGGTGGGGACGGGTCTGTCACTGTGTGACACTGGGGTACGGTACCGGTGGGGACGGGTCTGTCACTGTGTAACACCGGGGTACGGTACCGGTGGGGACGGGTCTGTCAGTGTGTAACACTGGGGTACGGTACCGGTGGGGACGGGTCTGTCACTGTGTAACACCGGGGTACGGTACCGGTGGGGACGGGTCTGTCACTGTGTAACACCGGGGTACGGTACCGGTGGGGACGGGTCTGTCACTGTGTGACACCGGGGTACGGTACCGGTGGGGACGGGTCTGTCAGTGTGTGACACCGGGGTACGGTACCGGTGGGGACGGGTCTGTCAGTGTGTGACACCGGGGTACGGTACCGGTGGGGACGGGTCTGTCACTGTACAACACCGGGGTACGGTACCGGTGGGGACGGGTCTGTCACTGTACAACACCGGGGTACGGTACCAGTGGGGACGGGTCTGTCACTGTACAACACCGGGGTACGGTACCGGTGGGTACGGGTCTGTCACTGTACAACACCGGGGTACGGTACCGGTGGGGACGGGTCTGTCACTGTACAACACCGGGGTACGGTACCGGTGGGGACGGGTCTGTCAGTGTGTAACACCGGGGTACGGTACCGGTGGGGACGGGTCTGTCAGTGTGTAACACCGGGGTACGGTACCGGTGGGGACGGGTCTGTCAGTGTGTGACACCGGGATACGGTACCGGTGGGGACGGGTCTGTAAGTGTGTGACACCGGGGTACGGTACCGGTGGGGACGGGTCTGTCAGTGTGTGACACCGGGGTACGGTACCGGTGGGGACGGGTCTGTCACTGTGTAACACCGGGGTACGGTACCGGTGGGGACGGGTCTGTCACTGTACAACACCGGGGTACGGTACCGGTGGGGACGGGTCTGTCAGTGTGTAACACCGGGGTACGGTACCGGTGGGGACGGGTCTGTCAGTGTGTAACACCGGGGTACGGTACCGGTGGGGACGGGTCTGTCAGTGTGTGACACCGGGGTACGGTACCGGTGGGGACAGGTCTGTCAGTGTGTAACACCGGGGTACGGTACCGGTGGGGACGGGTCTGTCACTGTACAACACCGGGGTACGGTACCAGTGGGGACGGGTCTGTCACTGTACAACACCGGGGTACGGTACCGGTGGGTACGGGTCTGTCACTGTACAACACCGGGGTACGGTACCGGTGGGGACGGGTCTGTCACTGTACAACACCGGGGTACGGTACCGGTGGGGACGGGTCTGTCAGTGTGTAACACCGGGGTACGGTACCGGTGGGGACGGGTCTGTCAGTGTGTAACACCGGGGTACGGTACCGGTGGGGACGGGTCTGTCAGTGTGTGACACCGGGATACGGTACCGGTGGGGACGGGTCTGTAAGTGTGTGACACCGGGGTACGGTACCGGTGGGGACGGGTCTGTCAGTGTGTGACACCGGGGTACGGTACTGGTGGGGACGGGTCTGTCACTGTGTAACACCGGGGTACGGTACCGGTGGGGACGGGTCTGTCACTGTACAACACCGGGGTACGGTACCGGTGGGGACGGGTCTGTCAGTGTGTAACACCGGGGTACGGTACCGGTGGGGACGGGTCTGTCAGTGTATAACACCGGGGTACGGTACCGGTGGGGACGGGTCTGTCACTGTACCACACTGGGGTACGGTACCGGTGGGGACGGGTCTGTCAGTGTGTGACACCGGGGTACGGTACCGGTGGGGACGGGTCTGTCAGTGTGTAACACCGGGGTACGGTACCGGTGGGGACGGGTCTGTCACTGTACAACACTGGGGTACGGTACCGGTGGGGACGGGTCTGTCACTGTGTAACACCGGGGTACGGTACCGGTGGGGACGGGTCTGTCAGTGTGTAACACCGGGGTACGGTACCGGTGGGGACGGGTCTGTCACTGTGTAACACCGGGGTACGGTACCGGTGGGGACGGGTCTGTCACTGTACAACACCGGGGTACGGTACCGGTGGGGACGGGTCTGTCAGTGTGTAACACCGGGGTACGGTACCGGTGGGGACGGGTCTGTCAGTGTGTAACACCGGGGTACGGTACCGGTGGGGACGGGTCTGTCAGTGTATAACACCGGGGTACAGTACCAGTGGGGACGGGTCTGTCACTGTGTGACACCGGGGTACGGTACCGGTGGGGACGGGTCTGTCAGTGTATAACACCGGGGTACAGTACCAGTGGGGACGGGTCTGTCACTGTGTGACACCGGGGTACGGTACCGGTGGGGACGGGTCTGTCAGTGTATAACACCGGGGTACGGTACCGGTGGGGACTGGTCTGTCAGTGTGTAACACCGGGGTACGGTACCGGTGGGGACGGGTCTGTCAGTGTGTGACAGCGGGGTACGGTACCGGTGGGGACGGGTCTGTCAGTGTGTAACACCGGGGTACGGTACCGGTGGGGACGGGTCTGTCAGTGTGTGACACCGGGGTACGGTACCGGTGGGGACGGGTCTGTCAGTGCATAACACCGGGGTACGGTACCGGTGGGGACGGGTCTGTCACTGTACAACACTGGGGTACGGTACCGGTGGGGACGGGTCTGTCACTGTGTGACACCGGGGTACAGTACCAGTGGGGACGGGTCTGTCACTGTACAACACCAGGGTACGGTACCGGTGGGGACGGGTCTGTCAGTGTGTGACACCGGGGTACGGTACCGGTGGGGACGGGTCTGTCACTGTACAACACCAGGGTACGGTACCGGTGGGGACGGGTCTGTCAGTGTGTGACACCGGGATACGGTACCGGTGGGGACGGGTCTGTCAGTGTGTGACACCGGGGTACGGTACCGGTGGGGACGGGTCTGTCAGTGTGTGACACCGGGGTACGGTACCGGTGGGGACGGGTCTGTCACTGTGTAACACCGGGGTACGGTACCGGTGGGGACGGGTCTGTCAGTGTATAACACCGGGGTACGGTACCGGTGGGGACGGGTCTGTCACTGTGTGACACTGGGGTACGGTACCAGTGGGGACGGGTCTGTCAGTGTATAACACCGGGGTAAGGTACCGGTGGGGACGGGTCTGTCACTGTGTAACACCGGGGTACGGTACCGGTGGGGACGGGTCTGTCACTGTGTAACACCGGGGTACGGTACTGGTGGGGATGGGTCTGTCAGTGTGTAACACCGGGGTACGGTACCGGTGGGGACGGGTCTGTCAGTGTGTAACACCGGGGTACGGTACCGGTGGGGACGGGTCTGTCACTGTGTAACACCGGGGTACGGTACCGGTGGGGACGGGTCTGTCAGTGTATAACACCAGGGTACGGTACCGGTGGGCACGGGTCTGTCACTGTACAACACCGGGGTACGGTACCGGTGGGGACGGGTCTGTCAGTGTACAACACCGGGGTACTGTACCGGTGGGGACGGGTCTGTCACTGTACAACACCGGGGTACGGTACAGGTGGGGACGGGTCTGTCACTGTACAACACCGGGGTACGGTACCGGTGGGGACGGGTCTGTCACTGTACAACACCGGGGTACGGTACCGGTGGGGACGGGTCTGTCACTGTACAACACCGGGGTACGGTACCGGTGGGGACGGGTCTGTCACTGTACAACACCGGGGTACGGTACCGGTGGGGACGGGTCTGTCAGTGTGTAACACCGGGGTACGGTACCGGTGGGGACGGGTCTGTCAGTGTGTAACACCGGGGTACGGTACCGGTGGGGACGGGTCTGTCAGTGTGTAACACCGGGGTACGGTACCGGTGGGGACGGGTCTGTCACTGTGTAACACCGGGGTACGGTACCGGTGGGGACGGGTCTGTCAGTGTATAACACCGGGGTACGGTACCGGTGGGGACGGGTCTGTCACTGTACAACACCGGGGTACGGTACCGGTGGGGACGGGTCTGTCAGTGTATAACACCGGGGTACGGTACCGGTAGGGACGGGTCTGTCAGTGTGTGATACCAGGGTACGGTACCGACGGGGACGGGTCTGTCACTGTGTAACACCGGGGTACGGTACCGGTGGGGACGGGTCTGTCAGTGTATAACACCGGGGTACGGTACCGGTGGAGACGGGTCTGTCAGTGTATAACACCGGGGTACGGTTCCGGTGGGGACAGGTCTGTCACTGTATCACACTGGGGTACGGTACCGGTGGGGACGGGTCTGTCAGTGTGTAACACCAGGGTACGGTACCGGTGGGTACGGGTCTGTCACTATGAACACCGGGGTACGGTACCGGTGGGGACGGGTCTGTCAGTGTATAACACCGGGGTACGGTACCGGTGGGGACGGGTCTGTCACTGTACAACACCGGGGTACGGTGCCGGTGGGGACGGGTCTGTCACTGTATGACACCGGGGTACGGTACCGGTGTGGACGGGTCTGTCAGAGTATAACACCGGGGTACAGTACCGGTGGGGACGGGTCTGTCACTGTGTGACACCGGGGTACGGTACCGGTGGGGACGGGTCTGTCACTGTGTGACACCGGGGTACGGTACCGGTGGGGACGGGTCTGTCAGTGTATAACACCGGGGTACGGTACCGGTGGGGACGGGTCTGTCAGTGTATAACACCGGGGTACGGTACCGGTGGGGACGGGTCTGTCAGTGTATAACACCGGGGTACGGTACCGGTGGGGACGGGTCTGTCAGTGTATAACACCGGGGTACGGTACCGGTGGGGACGGGTCTGTCGCTGTGTGACACCGGGGTACGGTACCGGTGGGGACGGGTCCGTCACTGTACAACACCAGGGTACGGTACCGGTGGGGACGGGTCTGTCAGTGTATAACACCGGGGAACGGTACCGGTGGGGACGGGTCTGTCGCTGCGCGAGGCCGGGGTACGGTACCGGTGGGGACGGGTCTGTCGCTGCGCGAGGCCGGGGTACGGTACCGGTGGGGACGGGTCTTTCACTGTACCACACCGGGGTACGGTACCGGTGGGGACGGGTCTGTCAGTGTGTAACACCGGGGTACGGTACCGGTGGGGACGGGTCTGTCAGTGTGTAACACCGGGGTACGGTACCGGTGGGGACGGGTCTGTCAGTGTGTAACACCGGGGTACGGTACTGGTGGGGAGGGGGCTGTCAGTGTATAACACCGGGGTACGGTACCGGTGGGGACGGGTCTGTCACTGTATAACACCGGGGTACGGTACCGGTGGGGACGGGTCTGTCAGTGTATAACACCGGGGTACGGTACCGGTGGGGACGGGTCTGTCAGTGTGTGATACCAGGGTACGGTACCGATGGGGACGGGTCTGTCACTGTGTAACACCGGGGTACGGTACCGGTGGGGACGGGTCTGTCAGTGTATAACACCGGGGTACGGTACCGGTGGAGACGGGTCTGTCAGTGTATAACACCGGGGTACGGTTCCGGTGGGGACAGGTCTGTCACTGTATCACACTGGGGTACGGTACCGGTGGGGACGGGTCTGTCAGTGTGTAACACCAGGGTACGGTACCGGTGGGGACGGGTCTGTCACTATGAACACCGGGGTACGGTACCGGTGGGGACGGGTCTGTCAGTGTATAACACCGGGGTACGGTACCGGTGGGGACGGGTCTGTCACTGTACAACACCGGGGTACGGTACCGGTGGGGACGGGTCTGTCACTGTACGACACCGGGGTACGGTACCGGTGTGGACGGGTCTGTCAGAGTATAACACCGGGGTACAGTACCGGTGGGGACGGGTCTGTCACTGTGTGACACCGGGGTACGGTACCGGTGGGGACGGGTCTGTCACTGTGTGACACCGGGGTACGGTACCGGTGGGGACGGGTCTGTCAGTGTATAACACCGGGGTACGGTACCGGTGGGGACGGGTCTGTCAGTGTATAACACCGGGGTACGGTACCGGTGGGGACGGGTCTGTCAGTGTATAACACCCGGGTACGGTACCGGTGGGGACGGGTCTGTCGCTGTGTGACACCGGGGTACGGTACCGGTGGGGACGGGTCCGTCACTGTACAACACCAGGGTACGGTACCGGTGGGGACGGGTCTGTCAGTGTATAACACCGGGGAACGGTACCGGTGGGGACGGGTCTGTCGCTGCGCGAGGCCGGGGTACGGTACCGGTGGGGACGGGTCTGTCGCTGCGCGAGGCCGGGGTACGGTACCGGTGGGGACGGGTCTTTCACTGTACCACACCGGGGCACGGTACCGGTAGGGACGGGTCTGTCAGTGTGTAACACCGGGGTACGGTACCGGTGGGGACGGGTCTGTCAGTGTATAACACCGGGGTACGGTACCGGTGGGGACGGGTTTGTCAGTGTATAACACCGGGATACGGTACCGGTGGGGACGGGTCTGTCAGTGTGTGACACCGGGGACGGTACCGGTGGGGACGGGTCTGTCAGTGTATAACACCGGGGTACGGTACCGGTGGGGACGGGTCTGTCGCTGCGCGAGGCCGGGGTACGGTACCGGTGGGGACGGGTCTGTCACTGTACAACACCGGGGTACGGTACCGGTGGGGACGGGTCTGTCACTGTGTGACACCGGGATACGGTACCGGTGGGGACGGGTCTGTCAGTGTATAACACCGGGGTACGGTACCGGTGGGGACGGGTCTGTCAGTGTACAACACCGGGGTACGGTACCGGTGGGGACGGGTCTGTCACTGTGTGACACCGGGATACGGTACCGGTGGGGACGGGTCTGTCGCTGCGCGAGGCCGGGGTACGGTACCGGTGGGGACGGGTCTTTCACTGTACCACACCGGGGTACGGTACCGGTGGGGACGGGTCTGTCAGTGTGTAACACCGGGGTACGGTACCGGTGGGGACGGGTCTGTCAGTGTATAACACCGGGGTACGGTACCGGTGGGGACGGGTCTGTCAGTGTATAACACCGGGATACGGTACCGGTGGGGACGGGTCTGTCAGTGTACAACACCGGGGTACGGTACCGGTGGGGACGGGTCTGTCCCTGTGTGACACCGGGGTACGGTACCGGTGGGGACGGGTCTGTCAGTGTGTAACACCGGGGTACGGTACCGGTGGGGACGGGTCTGTCAGTGTATAACACCTGGGTACGGTACCCGTGGGGACGGGTCTGTCAGTGTACAACACCGGGGTACGGTACCCGTGGGGACGGGTCTGTCAGTGTACAACACCGGGGTACGGTACCGGTGGGGACGGGTCTGTCAGTGTACAACACCGGGGTACGGTACCGGTGGGGACGGGTCTGTCACTGTGTAACACTGGGGTACGGTACCGGTGGGGACGGGTCTGTCAGTGTGTGACACCGGGATACGGTACCGGTGGGGACGGGTCTGTCAGTGTGTGACACCGGGGTACGGTACCGGTGGGGACGGGTCTGTCAGTGTGTGACACCGGGGTACGGTACCGGTGGGGACGGGTCTGTCACTGTGTGACACCGGGGTACGGTACCGGTGGGGACGGGTCTGTCAGTGTATAACACCGGGGTACGGTACCGGTGGGGACGGGTCTGTCAGTGTATGACACCGGGGTACGGTACCGGTGGGGACGGGTCTGTCAGTGTGTGACACCGGGGTACGGTACCGGTGGGGACGGGTCTGTCACTGTGTAACACCGGGGTACGGTACCGGTGGGGACGGGTCTGTCAGTGTATAACACCGGGGTACGGTAACGGTGGGGACGGGTCTGTCAGTGTATAACACCGGGGTACGGTACCGGTGGGGACGGGTCTGTCAGTGTATGACACCGGGGTACGGTACCGGTGGGGACGGGTCTGGGTACGGTACCGGTGGGGACGGGTCTGTCAGTGTGTGACACCGGGGTACGGTACCGGTGGGGACGGGTCTGTCACTGTACAACACTGGGGTACGGTACCGGTGGGGACGGGTCTGTCAGTGTGTGACACCGGGGTATGGTACCGGTGGGGACGGGTCTGTCAGTGTGTGACACCGGGGAACGGTACCGGTGGGGACGGGTCTGTCACTGTGTAACACCGGGGTACGGTACCGGTGGGGACGGGTCTGTCAGTGTACCACACGGGGGTATGGTACCGGTGGGGACGGGTCTGTCACTGTATAACACCGGGGTACGGTACCGGTGGGGACGGGTCTGTCAGTGTGTAACACCGGGGTACGGTACTGGTGGGGACGGGTCTGTCACTGTGTGACACCGGGGTACGGTACCGGTGGGGACGGGTCTGTCAGTGTATAACACCGGGGTACGGTACCGGTGGGGACGGGTCTGTCACTGTATAACACCGGGGTACGGTACCGGTGGGGACGGGTCTGTCAGTGTATAACACCGGGGTACGGTACCGGTGGGGACGGGTCTGTCACTGTGTGACACCAGGGTACGGTACTGGTGGGGATGGGTCTGTCAGTGTGTAACACCGGGGTACGGTACCGGTGGGGACGGGTCTGTCACTGTATAACACCGGGGTACGGTACCGGTGGGGACGGGTCTGTCAGTGTATAACACCGGGGCACGGTACCGGTGGGGACGGGTCTGTCACTGTATAACACCGGGGTACGGTACCGGTGGGGACGGGTCTGTCAGTGTGTGACACCGGGGTACGGTACCGGTGGGGACTGGTCTGTCACTGTATAACACCCGGGTACGGTACCGGTGGGGACGGGTCTGTCAGTGTATAACACCCGGGTACGGTACCGGTGGGGACGGGTCTGTCACTGTGTGACACTGGGGTACGGTACCGGTGGGGACAGGTCTGTCACTATGAACACAGGGGTATGGTACCGGTGGGGACGGGTCTGTCACTGTGTAACACCGGGGTACGGTACCGGTGGGGACGGGTCTGTCACTGTGTAACACCGGGGTACGGTACTGGTGGGGATGGGTCTGTCAGTGTGTAACACCGGGGTACGGTACTGGTGGGGACGGGTCTGTCAGTGTGTGACACCGGGGTACGGTACCGGTGGGGACGGGTCTGTCACTGTGTAACACCGGGGTACGGTACCGGTGGGGACGGGTCTGTCACTGTGTAACACCGGGGTACGGTACCGGTGGGGACGGGTCTGTCAGTGTATCACACCGGGGTACGGTACCGGTGGGGACGGGTCTGTCACTGTACAACACCGGGGTACGGTACCGGTGGGGACGGGTCTGTCACTGTGTGACACCGGGGTACAGTACCAGTGGGGACGGGTCTGTCACTGTACAACACCAGGGTACGGTACCGGTGGGGACGGGTCTGTCAGTGTGTGACACCGGGGTACGGTACCGGTGGGGACGGGTCTGTCACTGTACAACACCAGGGTACGGTACCGGTGGGGACGGGTCTGTCAGTGTGTGACACCGGGATACGGTACCGGTGGGGACGGGTCTGTCAGTGTGTGACACCGGGGTACGGTACCGGTGGGGACGGGTCTGTCAGTGTGTGACACCGGGGTATGGTACCGGTGGGGACGGGTCTGTCACTGTGTAACACCGGGGTACGGTACCGGTGGGGACGGGTCTGTCAGTGTATAACACCCGGGTACGGTACCGGTGGGGACGGGTCTGTCACTGTGTGACACTGGGGTACGGTACCGGTGGGGACGGGTCTGTCAGTGTATAACACCGGGGTACGGTACCGGTGGGGACGGGTCTGTCACTGTGTAACACCGGGGTACGGTACCGGTGGGGACGGGTCTGTCACTGTGTAACACCGGGGTACGGTACTGGTGGGGATGGGTCTGTCAGTGTGTAACACCGGGGTACGGTACCGGTGGGGACGGGTCTGTCAGTGTGTAACACCGGGGTACGGTACCGGTGGGGACGGGTCTGTCAGTGTGTGACACCGGGGTACGGTACCGGTGGGGACGGGTCTGTCAGTGTATAACACCGGGGTACGGTACCGGTGGGGACGGGTCTGTCGCTGCGCGAGGCCGGGGTACGGTACCGGTGGGGACGGGTCTGTCACTGTACAACACCGGGGTACGGTACCGGTGGGGACGGGTCTGTCACTGTGTGACACCGGGATACGGTACCGGTGGGGACGGGTCTGTCAGTGTATAACACCGGGGTACGGTACCGGTGGGGACGGGTCTGTCAGTGTACAACACCGGGGTACGGTACCGGTGGGGACGGGTCTGTCACTGTGTGACACCGGGATACGGTACCGGTGGGGACGGGTCTGTCGCTGCGCGAGGCCGGGGTACGGTACCGGTGGGGACGGGTCTTTCACTGTACCACACCGGGGTACGGTACCGGTGGGGACGGGTCTGTCAGTGTGTAACACCGGGGTACGGTACCGGTGGGGACGGGTCTGTCAGTGTATAACACCGGGGTACGGTACCGGTGGGGACGGGTCTGTCAGTGTATAACACCGGGATACGGTACCGGTGGGGACGGGTCTGTCAGTGTACAACACCGGGGTACGGTACCGGTGGGGACGGGTCTGTCCCTGTGTGACACCGGGGTACGGTACCGGTGGGGACGGGTCTGTCAGTGTGTAACACCGGGGTACGGTACCGGTGGGGACGGGTCTGTCAGTGTATAACACCGGGGTACGGTACCGGTGGGGACGGGTCTGTCAGTGTACAACACCGGGGTACGGTACCGGTGGGGACGGGTCTGTCAGTGTACAACACCGGGGTACGGTACCGGTGGGGACGGGTCTGTCAGTGTACAACACCGGGGTACGGTACCGGTGGGGACGGGTCTGTCACTGTGTAACACTGGGGTACGGTACCGGTGGGGACGGGTCTGTCAGTGTGTGACACCGGGATACGGTACCGGTGGGGACGGGTCTGTCAGTGTGTGACACCGGGGTACGGTACCGGTGGGGACGGGTCTGTCAGTGTGTGACACCGGGGTACGGTACCGGTGGGGACGGGTCTGTCACTGTGTGACACCGGGGTACGGTACCGGTGGGGACGGGTCTGTCAGTGTATAACAGCGGGGTACGGTACCGGTGGGGACGGGTCTGTCAGTGTATGACACCGGGGTACGGTACCGGTGGGGACGGGTCTGTCAGTTTGTGACACCGGGGTACGGTACCGGTGGGGACGGGTCTGTCACTGTGTAACACCGGGGTACGGTACCGGTGGGGACGGGTCTGTCAGTGTATAACACCGGGGTACGGTAACGGTGGGGACGGGTCTGTCAGTGTATAACACCGGGGTACGGTACCGGTGGGGAAGTGTCTGTCAGTGTATGACACCGGGGTACGGTACCGGTGGGGACGGGTCTGGGTACGGTACCGGTGGGGACGGGTCTGTCAGTGTGTGACACCGGGGTACGGTACCGGTGGGGACGGGTCTGTCACTGTACAACACTGGGGTACGGTACCGGTGGGGACGGGTCTGTCAGTGTGTGACACCGGGGTATGGTACCGGTGGGGACGGGTCTGTCAGTGTGTGACACCGGGGAACGGTACCGGTGGGGACGGGTCTGTCACTGTGTAACACTGGGGTACGGTACCGGTGGGGACGGGTCTGTCAGTGTACCACACGGGGGTATGGTACCGGTGGGGACGGGTCTGTCACTGTATAACACCTGGGTACGGTACCGGTGGGGACGGGTCTGTCAGTGTGTAACACCGGGGTACGGTACTGGTGGGGACGGGTCTGTCACTGTGTGACACCGGGGTACGGTACCGGTGGGGACGGGTCTGTCAGTGTATAACACCGGGGTACGGTACCGGTGGGGACGGGTCTGTCACTGTATAACACCGGGGTACGGTACCGGTGGGGACGGGTCTGTCAGTGTATAACACCGGGGTACGGTACCGGTGGGGACGGGTCTGTCACTGTGTGACACCAGGGTACGGTACTGGTGGGGATGGGTCTGTCAGTGTGTAACACCGGGGTACGGTACCGGTGGGGACGGGTCTGTCACTGTATAACACCGGGGTACGGTACCGGTGGGGACGGGTCTGTCAGTGTATAACACCGGGGCACGGTACCGGTGGGGACGGGTCTGTCACTGTATAACACCGGGGTACGGTACCGGTGGGGACGGGTCTGTCAGTGTGTGACACCGGGGTACGGTACCGGTGGGGACTGGTCTGTCACTGTATAACACCCGGGTACGGTACCGGTGGGGACGGGTCTGTCAGTGTATAACACCCGGGTACGGTACCGGTGGGGACGGGTCTGTCACTGTGTGACACTGGGGTACGGTACCGGTGGGGACAGGTCTGTCACTATGAACACAGGGGTATGGTACCGGTGGGGACGGGTCTGTCACTGTGTAACACCGGGGTACGGTACCGGTGGGGACGGGTCTGTCACTGTGTAACACCGGGGTACGGTACTGGTGGGGATGGGTCTGTCAGTGTGTAACACCGGGGTACGGTACTGGTGGGGACGGGTCTGTCAGTGTGTGACACCGGGGTACGGTACCGGTGGGGACGGGTCTGTCACTGTGTAACACCGGGGTACGGTACCGGTGGGGACGGGTCTGTCACTGTGTAACACCGGGGTACGGTACCGGTGGGGACGGGTCTGTCAGTGTATCACACCGGGGTACGGTACCGGTGGGGACGGGTCTGTCACTGTACAACACTGGGGTACGGTACCGGTGGGGACGGGTCTGTCACTGTGTGACACCGGGGTACAGTACCAGTGGGGACGGGTCTGTCACTGTACAACACCAGGGTACGGTACCGGTGGGGACGGGTCTGTCAGTGTGTGACACCGGGGTACGGTACCGGTGGGGACGGGTCTGTCACTGTACAACACCAGGGTACGGTACCGGTGGGGACGGGTCTGTCAGTGTGTGACACCGGGATACGGTACCGGTGGGGACGGGTCTGTCAGTGTGTGACACCGGGGTACGGTACCGGTGGGGACGGGTCTGTCAGTGTGTGACACCGGGGTACGGTACCGGTGGGGACGGGTCTGTCACTGTGTAACACCGGGGTACGGTACCGGTGGGGACGGGTCTGTCAGTGTATAACACCCGGGTACGGTACCGGTGGGGACGGGTCTGTCACTGTGTGACACTGGGGTACGGTACCGGTGGGGACGGGTCTGTCAGTGTATAACACCGGGGTACGGTACCGGTGGGGACGGGTCTGTCACTGTGTAACACCGGGGTACGGTACCGGTGGGGACGGGTCTGTCACTGTGTAACACCGGGGTACGGTACTGGTGGGGATGGGTCTGTCAGTGTGTAACACCGGGGTACGGTACCGGTGGGGACGGGTCTGTCAGTGTGTAACACCGGGGTACGGTACCGGTGGGGACGGGTCTGTCACTGTGTAACACCGGGGTACGGTACCGGTGGGGACGGGTCTGTCAGTGTATAACACCAGGGTACGGTACCGGTGGGAACGGGTCTGTCACTGTACAACACCGGGGTACGGTACCGGTGGGGACGGGTCTGTCAGTGTACAACACCGGGGTACGGTACCGGTGGGGACGGGTCTGTCACTGTACAACACCGGGGTACGGTACAGGTGGGGACGGGTCTGTCACTGTACAACACCGGGGTACGGTACCGGTGGGGACGGGTCTGTCACTGTACAACACCGGGGTACGGTACCGGTGGGGACGGGTCTGTCACTGTACAACACCGGGTTACGGTACCGGTGGGGACGGGTCTGTCACTGTACAACACCGGGGTACGGTACCGGTGGGGACGGGTCTGTCAGTGTGTAACACCGGGGTACGGTACCGGTGGGGACGGGTCTGTCAGTGTGTAACACCGGGGCACGGTACCGGTGGGGACGGGTCTGTCACTGTGTAACACCGGGGTACGGTACCGGTGGGGACGGGTCTGTCACTGTGTAACACCGGGGTACGGTACCGGTGGGGACGGGTCTGTCACTGTGTAACACCGGGGTACGGTACCGGTGGGGACGGGTCTGTCACTGTGTAACACCGGGGTACGGTACCGGTGGGGACGGGTCTGTCACTGTGTAACACCGGGGTACGGTACCGGTGGGGACGGGTCTGTCACTGTACTACACCGGGGTACGGTACCGGTGGGGACGGGTCTGTCACTGTGTAACACCGGGGTACGGTACCGGTGGGGACGGGTCTGTCACTGTACAACACCGGGGTACGGTACCGGTGGGGACGGGTCTGTCAGTGTATAACACCGGGGTACGGTAACGGTGGGGACGGGTCTGTCACTGTATAACACCGGGGTACGGTACCGGTGGGGACGGGTCTGTCACTGTGTAACACTGGGGTACGGTACCGGTGGGGACGGGTCTGTCAGTGTGTGACACCGGGGTACGGTACCGGTGGGGACGGGTCTGTCAGTGTATAACACCGGGGTACGGTACCGGTGGGGACGGGTCTGTCACTGTATAACACCGGGGTACGGTACCGGTGGGGACGGGTCTGTCAGTGTACAACACTGGGGTACGGTACCGGTGGGGACGGGTCTGTCAGTGTACAACACCGGGGTACGGTACCGGTGGGGACGGGTCTGTCACTGTGTGACACCGGGGTACGGTACCGGTGGGGACGGGTCTGTAACTGTACAACACCGGGGTACGGTACCGGTGGGGACGGGTCTGTCACTGTTCAACACCGGGGTACGGTACCGGTGGGGACGGGTCTGTCACTGTACAACACCGGGGTACGGTACCGGTGGGGACGGGTCTGTCACTGTACAACACCGGGGTACGGTACCGGTGGGGACGGGTCTGTCAGTGTATAACACCGGGGTACGGTACCGGTGGGGACGGGTCTGTCAGTGTACAACACCAGGGTACGGTACCGGTGGGGACGGGTCTGTCACTGTGTGACACCGGGGTACGGTACCGGTGGAGACGGGTCTGTCACTGTGTAACACCGGGGTACGGTACCGGTGGGGACGGGTCTGTCAGTGTATGATACCGGGGTACGGTACCGGTGGGGACGGGTCTGTCAGTGTGTAACACCGGGGTACGGTACCGGTGGGGACGGGTCTGTCAGTGTGTAACACCGGGGTACGGTACCGGTGGGGACGGGTCTGTCAGTGTGTAACACCGGGGTACGGTACCGGTGGGGACGGGTCTGTCAGTGTGTAACACCGGGGTACGGTACCGGTGGGGACGGGTCTGTCACTGTGTAACACCGGGGTACGGTACCGGTGGGGACGGGTCTGTCACTGTGTAACACCGGGGTACGGTACCGGTGGGGACGGGTCTGTCACTGTGTAACACCGGGGTACGGTACCGGTGGGGACGGGTCTGTCACTGTGTGACACCAGGGTACGGTACCGGTGGGGACGGGTCTGTCAGTGTATAACACCGGGGTACGGTACCGGTGGGGACGGGTCTGTCAGTGTATAACACCGGGGTATGGTACCAGTGGGGACGGGTCTGTCACTGTGTGACACCGGGGTACGGTACCGGTGGGGACGGGTCTGTCACTGTACAACACCGGGGTACGGTACCGGTGGGGACGGGTCTGTCACTGTGTGACACCGGGGTACGGTACCGGTGGGGACGTGTCTATCAGTGTATAACACCTGGGTACGGTACCAGTGGGGACGGGTCTGTCACTGTGTAACACCGGGGTACGGTACCGGTGGGGACGGGTCTGTCACTATGAACACCGGGGTACGGTACCGGTGGGGACGGGTCTGTCAGTGTATAACACCGGGGTACGGTACCGGTGGGGACGGGTCTGTCAGTGTGTGACACCGGGGTACGGTACCGGTGGGGACGGGTCTGTCACTGTGTGACACCGGGGTACGGTACCGGTGGGGACGGGTCTGTCACTGTGTAACACCGGGGTACGGTACCGGTGGGGACGGGTCTGTCAGTGTATAACACCGGGGTACGGTACCGGTGGGGACGGGTCTGTCACTGTATCACACCGGGGTACGGTACCGGTGGGGACGGGTCTGTCAGTGTACAACACCGGGGTACGGTACCGGTGGGGACGGGTCTGTCAGTGTGTAACACCGGGGTACGGTACCGGTGGGGACGGGTCTGTCAGTGTGTAACACCGGGGTACGGTACCGGTGGGGACGGGTCTGTCAGTGTATAACACCGGGGTACGGTACCGGTGGGGAGGGGTCTGTCAGTGTATAACACCGGGGTACGGTACCGGTGGGGACGGGTCTGTCACTGTACAATACCGGGGTACGGTACCGGTGGGGACGGGTCTGTCAGTGTATAACACCGGGGTACGGTACCGGTGGGGACGGGTCTGTCAGTGTGTGATACCAGGGTACGGTACCGATGGGGACGGGTCTGTCACTGTGTAACACCGGGGTACGGTACCGGTGGGGACGGGTCTGTCAGTGTATAACATCGGGGTACGGTACCGGTGGAGACGGGTCTGTCAGTGTATAACACCGGGGTACGGTTCCGGTGGGGACAGGTCTGTCACTGTATCACACTGGGGTACGGTACCGGTGGGGACGGGTCTGTCAGTGTGTAACACCGGGGTACGGTACCGGTGGGGACGGGTCTGTCACTATGAACACCGGGGTACGGTACCGGTGGGGACGGGTCTGTCAGTGTATAACACCGGGGTACGGTACCGGTGGGGACGGGTCTGTCACTGTACAACACCGGGGTACGGTACCGGTGGGGACGGGTCTGTCACTGTACGACACCGGGGTACGGTACCGGTGTGGACGGGTCTGTCAGAGTATAACACCGGGGTACAGTACCGGTGGGGACGGGTCTGTCACTGTGTGACACCGGGGTACGGTACCGGTGGGGACGGGTCTGTCACTGTGTGACACCGGGGTACGGTACCGGTGGGGACGGGTCTGTCAGTGTATAACACCGGGGTACGGTACCGGTGGGGACGGGTCTGTCATTGTATAACACCGGGGTACGGTACCGGTGGGGACGGGTCTGTCAGTGTATAACACCAGGGTACGGTACCGGTGGGGACGGGTCTGTCGCTGTGTGACACCGGGGTACGGTACCGGTGGGGACGGGTCCGTCACTGTACAACACCAGGGTACGGTACCGGTGGGGACGGGTCTGTCAGTGTATAACACCGGGGAACGGTACCGGTGGGGACGGGTCTGTCGCTGCGCGACACCGGGGTACGGTACCGGTGGGGACGGGTCTGTCGCTGCGCGAGGCCGGGGTACGGTACCGGTGGGGACGGGTCTGTCACTGTACCACACCGGGGTACGGTACCGGTGGGGACGGGTCTGTCAGTGTGTAACACCGGGGTACGGTACCGGTGGGGACGGGTCTGTCAGTGTATAACACCGGGGTACGGTACCGGTGGGGACGGGTCTGTCAGTGTATAACACCGGGATACGGTACCGGTGGGGACGGGTCTGTCAGTGTGTGACACCGGGGTACGGTACCGGTGGGGACGGGTCTGTCAGTGTATAACACCGGGGTACGGTACCGGTGGGGACGGGTCTGTCGCTGCGCGAGGCCGGGGTACGGTACCGGTGGGGACGGGTCTGTCACTGTACAACACCGGGGTACGGTACCGGTGGGGACGGGTCTGTCACTGTGTGACACCGGGATACGGTACCGGTGGGGACGGGTCTGTCAGTGTATAACACCGGGGTACGGTACCGGTGGGGACGGGTCTGTCACTGTGTAACACCGGGGTACGGTACCGGTGGGGACGGGTCTGTCAGTGTGTAACACCGGGGTACGGTACCGGTGGGGACGGGTCTGTCACTGTACAACACCGGGGTACGGTACCGGTGGGGACGGGTCTGTCACTGTGTGACACCGGGATACGGTACCGGTGGGGACGGGTCTGTCGCTGCGCGAGGCCGGGGTACGGTACCGGTGGGGACGGGTCTGTCACTGTACCACACCGGGGTACGGTACCGGTGGGGACGGGTCTGTCAGTGTGTAACACCGGGGTACGGTACCGGTGGGGACGGGTCTGTCAGTGTATAACACCGGGGTACGGTACCGGTGGTGACGGGTCTGTCAGTGTATAACACCGGGATACGGTACCGGTGGGGACGGGTCTGTCAGTGTGTGACATCGGGGTACGGTACCGGTGGGGACGGGTCTGTCAGTGTATAACACCGGGGTACGGTACCGGTGGGGACGGGTCTGTCGCTGCGCGAGGCCGGGGTACGGTACCGGTGGGGACGGGTCTGTCAGTGTATAACACCGGGGTACGGTACCGGTGGGGACGGGTCTGTCAGTGTATAACACCGGGGTACGGTACCGGTGGGGACGGGTCTGTCACTGTACAACACCGGGGTACGGTACCGGTGGGGACGGGTCTGTCACTGTGTGACACCGGGATACGGTACCGGTGGGGACGGGCCTGTCACTGTTTTTGGGTTTGGGCCAATGGCGTATTTGAATTCTTCCTCCCCCTGCTTTTTCCAGGAACGCCGAGCTGTGTTTGAGGATTGGGGTGCTCGAAAACCAGGTCTCGGAGAAAACGAAGCAGATTGAAAACCTGGCCGATACCATCGAAACTTCTGTGAGTCCACACTGGTTTCCCTTCACTCTCTCCACCCCTCTCGTCTCTCCTCCCCCTTGTTCTGTCCCTCCTCCCCTTCGATCCTCGATCCTCCTTCCCCTCGTTCTGTCCCTCCTTCCCCTCTCTCTCTCCTCCTCTCCTTCCCCTCTCTGTGTCTGTCTGCCTCTCTCTCTTCCAGCTCCAAGACCCCCTCTGCCCTCCCCATGCATCTTTGCGCTGTTCGGTAAACGGTTCTGTTGGCGGCTGCAGACGCCCAATTTTTCCTGGTCGCTCAAGCCACCACGATTATTTCGATGGGCAAGCCCGACTTTGGCGCCCGTCTCGGGGCGGCGGGAGTGGAAAGCGAGGCTGGAATGTCGAAGTTTCGCCAGGCGCTGGTCAGACCACACTTGGAGAGTGTCAGAAGCTTTGACCCCCTTTCCTCAGCAAAGACGGACTGGTGTTGGAGAGGGTCCAGAGGGCGTGTTCCTGGGATTAATGGATGAGAGTGCGATAGAGTGGATGTGGAGAGGATGTTTCCTATGGTGGGGGAGTCCAGGACCAGAGGGCACCGATAGAGTGGATGTGGAGAGGATGTTTCCTATGGTGGGGGAGTCTAGGACCAGAGGACACAGAGAGAGTGGATGTGGAGGGGATGTTTCCTATAGTGCAGGAGTCTGGGACCAGAGGACACAGATAGAGTGGGTGTGGAGAGGATGTTTCCTGCAGTGGGGGAGTCTCGGACCAGAAGACACAGATTGAGTGGATGTGGAGAGGATGTTTCCTGTAGTGGGGGAGTCTAGGACCAGAGGACACAGATAGAGTCAATGTGGAGAGGATGTTTCCTATAGTGGGGGAGTCCAGGACCAGAGGACGCAGGTAGAGTGGATGTGGAGAGGATGTTTCCTATAGTGGGGGAGTCCAGGACCAGAGGACACAGATAGTGTGGATGTGGAGAGGATGTTTCCTATAGTGGGGGAGTCCAGGACCAGAGGAGACAGATAGAGTGGATGTGGAGAGGATGTTTCCTGTAGTGGGGGAGTCCAGGACCAGAGGACGCAGATAGAGTGGATGTGGAGAGGATGTTTCCTATAGTGGGGGAGTCCAGGACCAGAGGACACAGATAGAGTGGATGTGGAGAGGATGTTTCCTATAGTGGGGGGAGTCTAGGACCAGAGGACACAGATAGAGTGGGTGTGGAGAGGATGTTTTCTATAGTTGGGGGAGTCTAGGACCAGAGGACACAGATAGAGTGGATGTGGAGAGGATGTTTCCCATAGTGGGGGAGTCCAGGACCAGAGGACACAGATAGAGTGGATGTGGAGAGGATGTTTCCTGTTGTGGGGGAGTCCAGGACCAGAGAACACAGATAGAGTGGATGTGGAGAGGATGTTTCCTATAGTGGGGGAGTCTAGGACCAGAGGACACAGATAGAGTGGGTGTGGAGAGGATGTTTCCTATAGTGGGGGAGTCTAGGACCAGAGGACACAGATAGAGTGGATGTGGAGAGGATGTTTCCTGCAGTGGGGGAGTCTCGGACCAGAAGACACAGATTGAGTGGATGTGGAGAGGATGTTTCCTGTAGTGGGGGAGTCCAGGACCAGAGGACGCAGATAGAGTGGATGTGGAGAGGATGTTTCATATAGTGGGGGAGTCCAGGACCAGAGGACACAGATAGAGTGGATGTGGAGAGGATGTTTCCTATAGTGGGGGGAGTCTAGGACCAGAGGACACAGATAGAGTGGGTGTGGAGAGGATGTTTTCTATAGTTGGGGGAGTCTAGGACCAGAGGACACAGATAGAGTGGATGTGGAGAGGATGTTTCCCATAGTGGGGGAGTCCAGGACCAGAGGACACAGATAGAGTGGATGTGGAGAGGATGTTTCCTGTTGTGGGGGAGTCCAGGACCAGAGAACACAGATAGAGTGGATGTGGAGAGGATGTTTCCTATAGTGGGGGAGTCTAGGACCAGAGGACACAGATAGAGTGGGTGTGGAGAGGATGTTTCCTATAGTGGGGGAGTCTAGGACCAGAGGACACAGATAGAGTGGATGTGGAGAGGATGTTTCCTATAGTGGGGGAGTCTAGGACCAGAAGACACAGATTGAGTGGATGTGGAGAGGATGTTTCCTGTAGTGGGGGAGTCTAGGACCGGAGGACACAGATAGAGTCGATGTGGAGAGGATGTTTCCTATAGTGGGGGAGTCCAGGACCAGAGGACGCAGATAGAGTGGATGTGGAGAGGATGTTTCCTATAGTGGGGGAGTCCAGGACCAGAGGACACAGATAGAGTGGATGTGGAGAGGATGTTTCCTATAGTGGGGGAGTCGAGGACCAGAGGACACAGATAGAGTGGATGTGGAGAGGATGTTTCCTGTTTTGGGGGTGAGTCTAGGACCAGAGGACACAGATAGAGTGGATGTGGAGAGGATGTTTCCTGTAGTGGGGGGAGTCTAGGACCAGAGGACACAGATAGAGTGGACGTGGAGAAGGTGTTTCCTATAGTGGGGGAGTCTCGGACCAGAGGACACAGATAGAGTGGATGTGGAGAGGATGTTTCCTGTAGTGGGGGAGTCTAGGACCAGAGGACACAGATAGAGTGGATGTGGAGAGGATGTTTCCTGTAGTGGGGGAGTCTAGGACCAGAGGACCCAGATAGAGTGGTGTGGAGAGGATGTTTCCTGTAGTGGGCGAGTCTAGGACCAGAGGACACAGATGGAGTGGATGTGGAGAGGGTGTTTCCTGTAATGGGGGGAGTCTAGGACCAGAGGACACAGATAGAGTGGATGTGGAGAGGATGTTTCCTGTAGTGGGGGAGTCCAGGACCAGAGGACACAGATAGAGTGGATGTGGAGAGGATGTTTCCTGTTGTGGGGGAGTCTAGGACCAGAGGACACAGATAGAGTGGATGTGGAGAGGATGTTTCCTGTAGTGGGGGAGTCTAGGACCAGAGGACCCAGATAGAGTGGTGTGGAGAGGATGTTTCCTGTAGTGGGGGAGTCTAGGACCAGAGGACACAGATAGAGTGGATGTGTTAATGGTAATGCTCTTGGCAGTGTGGAGGATCAGAGGGAGCTTGGGGTCCGAGTCCATAGGACGCTCAAAGCAGGTTGACTCTGTGGTTAAGAAAGCGAATGGTGTATTGGCCTTCATCAATTATGGAATTGGATTTCGGAGCCGAGAGCTATATAGGACCCTGGTCAGACCCCACTTGGAGTACTGTGCTCAGTTCTGGTCGCCTCACTACAGGAACGACGTGGAAACCATAGAGAGGGTGCAGAGGAGATTTACAAGGATGTTACCTGGATTGGGGAGCGTGCCTCATGAGAATAGGTTGAGTGAACTCGGCCTTTTCTCCTTGGAGGGACGGAGGACGAGAGGTGACCTGATAGAGGTGTATAAGATGATGAGAGGCAGTGATTATGTGGATAGTCAGAGGCTTTTTCCCCAGGGCTGAAATGGTTGCCACAGGAGGGCACGGGTTTAAGGTGCTGGGGAGTAGGTACAGAGGAGATGTCAGGGGTGAGTTTTTTACTCAGAGTGGTGAGTGCGTGGAACGGGCTGCTGGCGACGGTGGTGGAGGCGGAAACGATAGGGTCTTTTAAGAGACTCATAGGTAGGTACATGGTGATTAGAAAGATAGAGGGCTATGCGGTAGGGAAATTCTAGGCAGTCTCTCGAGTAGGTCACATGGTCGATAGACAATAGGTGCAGGAGTGTTGGGTACAGGGTCGGGACGTCCTGTGGAAGCTGTGTAAGATATTGGCCAGGTCCAATCTGGAGAATGACGGGCAGGTCTCGTCACCTCCCCACGGGAGAGATGTCGACAGGATTGAAAGAGTGCAGAGGCAATTTACTGGGACTTGTGGACCTGTGTTATAAGGGCTTTATTCTTTGCAGCGGGTATAAACCAGGGGATATTTGATGGGGGTGCACAATATTGAGAATTGCCAGATCAGACCGTGACGCAAATGGACCAGGCCGACCAGTCCCCGTCCGCCCGGGATTGTCCCGTTTCCTGTCCGTGTCCTTCTCCGTGTGTTGTTCCTCCGACAGCTCCTTCCACAGACAGACCGCCCTCTGGGCCCCAATGAAACCTCTCACCCAGAAGCTGTCCCCTCTAGTTTTAGGTTCCCCGCCCTAGACAATAGAGAACAGACAGTAGGTGCAGGAGTAGGCCATTCGGCCCTTCGAGCTAGCACCACCATTCACTGTGATCGTGGCTCGTCATCCACAATCAGTACCCCGTTCCTGCCTTATCCCCCCATATCCCTTGACTCCGCTGTCATTAAGAGCTCCATCTAACTCTTTCTTGAAAGCAGCCAGAGAATTGGCCTCCACAGCCGTCTGGGGCAGAGCATTCCACATATCCACCACTCTCTGGGTGAAAAAAGTTTTTCCTCAACTCCGTTCTAAAAGGCCTGCCCCTTATTCTCAAACTGTGGCCCGTGGTTCTGGACTCCCCCAACATCGAGAACATGTTTCCTGCCTCCAGCGTGCCCAATCCCTTAATAATCTTATATGTTTCAATCAGAGCCCCTCTCATCCTTCTAAATTCCAGTGTATACATTTGTGTTAGTCTTCACGGTGGAGGACATGTCCAATATGCCAAGGAAGGCTGTTATGGACGAAATCGGAGGTGAAGACCTCGATAAAATCACTGAAGAGACAGTGATGAGAAAACTAGAGGGTCTGAAGGTAGATACGTCCCCTGGTCCTGATGGGATGCATCCTAGGGTGCTGAAGGAACTGGTGGAGGTTATAGTCGACGCGTTTGTGATCATTTATCAAAACTCTCTCGACTCTGGGCAGGTCCCGGCAGATTGGAAGACAGCGAATGTCACTCCACTCTTTAAAAAAAGGTTGTAGGCAAAAGATGGGCAACTAAAGGCCAGTTAGCTTAACATCTGCAGTCGGGGAAATGCTTGAAGCTGTCATTAAGGGAGAAATAGTGAAATATTTAGAAACGAGTGGTTCCATTAGACAGACGCAGCATGGATTCAGAAAGGGCAGGTCCTGTTTGACAAGCTTACTGGAGTTCTTTGAGGACATAATGAGTGCAGTGGATAGAGGGGAACGGGTGGATGTCGTATACTTGGATTTCCAGAAGGCGTTCGATAAGGTGCCGCACAAGAGACTTATAAATGAGATGTGGGGTGCATGGAGTCGGAGGAAGTGTATTAGCATGGATAGTGGATTGGTTAACCGATAGAAGGCGGAGAGTTGGTATAAATGGGTTCCCCGCCCTAGACAATAGAGAACAGACAGTAGGTGCAGGAGTAGGCCATTCGGCCCTTCGAGCCAGCACCGCCATTCACTGTGATCATGGCTGATCATCCACAGTCAGTACCCTGTTCCTGCCTTATCCCCAGAACCTTTGACTCCGCTATCTTTAAGAACTCGATCCATCTCTTCCTTGAAAACATCCAGACACTTGGCCTCCACAGCCTTCTGGGGCAGAGCATTCCATATATCCACCACTCTCCGGGTGAAAAAGTTTTTCCTCAACTCCGTTCCAAATGGCCTACCCCTTATTCTGAAACTGTGGCCTCTGGTTCTGGACTCACCCATCAGCGGGAACATGCTTCCTGCCTCCAGCGTGTCCAATCCCTTAATAATCTTATATGTTTCAATCAGAGCCCCTCTCAGCCTTCCAAATTCCAGAGTATACAAGCCCAGTCGCTCCGATCTTTCAACATATGACAGTCCCGCCATCCCGGGAATTAACCTTGTGAACCTACGCTGCACTCCCTCAATAGCAAGAATGTCCTTCCTCAAATTTGGAGATCAAAACTGCTCACAGTACTCCAGGTGTGGTCTCACCAGGGCCCTGTACAGCTGCAGAAGGACCTCTTTGCTCTTATACTCAATTCCCCTTGTTATGAAGGCCAGCATACCATTAGCTTTCTTCACTGCCTGCTGTACCTGCATGCTTGCTTTCAGTGACTGATGTACAAGAATACCTAGAACTCGTTGTGCTTCCCCTTTTCCGAACTTGACTCCATTTAGATAATGATCTGCCTTCCCGTTCTTACCACCAAAGTGGATAACCTCACATTTATCCACATTAAACTGCATCTGCCATGCATCTGCCCACTCACCCAGCCTGTCCAAGTCACCCTGCATTCTCATAACATCCTCCTCACATATCACACTGCCTCCCAGCTTTGTGTCAACTGCAAATTTAGGTGAATTGTTCAGGTGGTGTTCAGTGTCCGTTCAGGAATCGGACAGCCGAGAGGAAGAAACTGTTCCTGAATTGCTGGGTGTGGGCCCAGTACTTACCTCCAATCACCTTCAAATTATCCTGTGTCTTATCTACCATTCCCGCCCTGGGGAAAGGTCTCTGGCTGTCCATTCGATCTGTGCCTCTTATCGTCTCGTAGACATTCATGGAGTCACCTCTCATCCGTTATTGCTCTGACACGTTCTCTAATCCAGGCAGCATCCTGGTGAATCTCCTCTACACCCTCTCTCATCCAGCAGCATCCTGGTGAATCTCCTCTACACCCTTTCTAATCCAGCAGCATCCTGGTCAATCTCCTCTACACCCTCTCTAATCCAGCAGCATCCTGGTCAATCTCCTCTACACCCTCTCTAATCCAGCAGCATCCTGGTGAATCTCCTCTGCACCCTCTCTAATCCAGGCAGCATCCTGGTGAATCTCCTCTACACCCTCTCTAATCCAGCAGCATCCTGGTGAATCTCCTCTGCACCCTCTCTAATCCAGCAGCATCCTGGTGAATCTCCTCTGCACCCTCTCTAATCCAGGCAGCATCCTGGTGAATCTCCTCTACACCCTCTCTAATCCAGGCAGCACCCTGGTGAATCTCCTCTGCACCCTCTCTAATCCAGGCAGCACCCTGGTGAATCTCCTCTGCACCCTCTCTAATCCAGGCAGCATCCTGGTGAATCTCCTCTACACCCTCTCTAATCCAGGCAGCATCTTGCTGAATCTCCTCTGCACCCTCTCTAATCCAGGCAGCATCCTGGTGAATCTCCTCTACACCCTCTCTAATCCAGGCAGCATCTTGCTGAATCTCCTCTGCACCCTCTCTAATCCGGGCAGCACCGTGGTGAATCTCCTCTGCACCCTCTCTAATCCGGGCAGCACCCTGGTGAATCTCCTCTGCACCCTCTCTAATCCGGGCAGCACCCTGGTGAATCTCCTCTGCACCCTCTCTAATCCAGGCAGCATCCCGGTAAATCTCCTCTGCACCCTCTCTAATCCAGGCAGCATCCTGGTGAATCTCCTCTGCACCCTCTCTAATCCGGGCAGCACCCTGGTGAATCTCCTCTGCACCCTCTCTAATCCAGGCAGCACCCTGGTGAATCTCCTCTACACCCTCTCTAATCCAGGCAGCACCCTGGTGAATCTCCTCTACACCCTCTCTAATCCAGGCAGCACCCTGGTGAATCTCCTCTGCACCCTCTCTAATCCAGGCAGCATCCTGGTGAATCTCCTCTGCTCCCTCTCTAATCCAGGCAGCATCCTGGTGAATCTCCTCTGCACCCTCTCTAATCCAGGCAGCACTCTGATGAATCTCCTCTACACCCTCTCTAATCCGGGCAGCATCCTGGTGAATCTCCTCTACACCCTCTCTAATCCAGGCAGCATCCTGGTGAATCTCCTCTGCACCCTCTCTAATCCGGGCAGCACCCTGGTGAATCTCCTCTACACCCTCTCCAATCCAGGCAGCATCCTGGTGAATCTCCTCTGCACCCTCTCTAATCCGGGCAGCACCCTGGTGAATCTCCTCTGCACCCTCTCTAATCCAGGCAGCATCCTGGTGAATCTCCTCTGCTCCCTCTCTAATCCAGGCAGCATCCTGGTGAATCTCCTCTGCACCCTCTCTAATCCAGGCAGCATCCCGGTAAATCTCCTCTACACGCTCTCTAATCCAGGCAGCATCCCGGTGAATCTCCTCTGCACCCTCTCTAATCCAGGCAGCGTCCCGGTGAATCTCCTCTGCACCCTCTCTAATCCAGGCAGCATCCTGGTCAATCTCCTCTGCACCCTCTCTAATCCAGGCAGCATCATGGTGAATCTCCTCTGCATCTTCTCTAATCCAGGTAGCATCCCGGTCAATCTCCTCTGCACCCTCTCTAATCCAGGCAGTGTCCCGGTGAATCTCCTCTGCACCCTCTCTAATCCAGGCAGCTTCCTGGTGAATCTCCTCTGCACCCTCTCTAATCCAGGCAGCATCCTGGTGAATCTCCTCTGCACCCTCTCTAATCCAGGCGGCATCCTGGTGAATCTCCTCTCCACCCTCTCTAATCCTGGCAGCTTCCTGGTTAATCTCCTCTGTACCCTCTCTAATCCTGGCAGCATCCCGATGAATCTCCTCGGCACCCTCTCCAATCTGGACAGCATTCTGGTGAATCTCCTCTACACCCTCTCTAATCCCAGCAGCATCCTGGTTAATCTCCTCTGCACCCTCTCTAATCCAGGCAGCATCCTGGTGAATCTCCTCTGCACCCTCTCTAATCCAGGCGGCATCCTGGTGAATCTCCTCTGCACCCTCTCTAATCCAGGCAGCATCCCGGTGAATCTCCTCTGCACCCTCTCTAATCCAGGGCACACCCTGCTGAATCTCCTCTGCACCCTCTCTAATCCAGGCAGCATCCTGGTGAATCTCCTCTGCACCCTCTCTAATCCAGGCAGCATCCTGGTGAATCTCCTCTGCACCCTCTCTAATCCAGGCAGCATCCTGGTGAATCTCCTCTGCACCCTCTCTAAATCTCCCCGTAATGAGGTGACCAGAACTGGACACAATATTGCAAAGCTGCGTGGGCGACCATGACTGCCTCGTCTCTCCGACCTCAGTCCCCTGACCAATGGAGGCCAACATACCCAACGCCTCGTGAGCCGGCCTGTCGACTCTGGGGGGATCCCTGGACTGCTGAGGGTCCCGCCGTCGACCCCGAGCTCCGCCCTCCAGTTCAGCCCCCTTAAAGTTCTCACCCTTCACCCTTAACCCATGACCTCTCGTCTCACCCACCCTCAGTGGAAAAAGCCTGCTTGCATTTACCCTATCAATACCCCTCAGAATTTTGTGCACCTCTATCACTTCAATCTTGTATGATCCAAGGGATAAAAAAGTCAAGATTCAAGTTTAGTTTATAACCATATAACAATTACAGCACGGAAACAGGCCATCTCGGCCCTTCTAGTCCGTGCCGAACTCTTACTCTCACCTAGTCCCACCGACCTGCACTCAGCCCATGACCCTCCAATCCTTTCCTGTCCGTATATCTGTCCAATTTAACTTCAAACGACAACATCGAACCTGCCTCGACCACTTCTCGCTCCACACAGCTACCACTCTCTGAGTAAAGAAGTTCCCCCTTGTGTTACCCTAAACTTTTGCCCCCTAACTCTCAACTCATGTCCTCTTGTTTGAATCTCCCCTACTCTCAATGGAAAAAGCCTATCCACGTCAACTCTATCTATCCCCCTCATAATTTTAAATACCTCTATCAAGTCCCCCCTCAACCTCCTACGCTCCAAAGAATACAGACCCAACTTGTTCAACCTTTCTCTGTAACTTAGGTGATGAAACCCAGGTGACGTCCTAGTAAATCTACTAAATTTTCAAAGAGTGCCAGACATCCCACCTCTCCTGGAAGTTCCGGGAGTCTCCTGCATATTGATAGCGGCTTCCTGATGCCCGGAAATTATATACGGTGTCCTGGAAATCGATTTTTCTGACAGAGAGATAGAGATAGAAAGAGAGAGAGTGAGAGAGAGAGAGAGAGAGAGGGAGAGGGAGGGAGGGAGAGAGAGAGAGAAAAAAAATGAATGAATGAATGAATCCTGATTGGTCTCTCTGCGTGCTAAGTAGACCTATCAGTTTTCTCTGTGGGCGGGCTTTACAGCCGACCTCAAAAATAACGACAGTGTTGTTCGTTGCACTCGTTTGCAACAGTAACTTTTCTACTGCCCGTGGTGGGTTAAAATGTGAACGACACGTTGAGGTGAATTTAAAAGGTATCATTCGTTCATTAGCGTAGCTAATGTTATTGAAACTAGCTGGCTAGTCGCTAAGGAGCTGCTCTATTGATGTCCTACGTGATGAGGCCAAACTCCCTGTAGACTTCCTTACAGTTGTAATAGAATAAACATGATAATATAATATGTTAAATTATGTGGACGCTCAGTCCTCTTTTATTGTCATTTGGTAATGCACGCATTAAGAAATGATACAATATTCCTCCGGTGTGATATCACAGAAACACAGGACAGACGAAGACTGAAAAACTAACAAAAACCATATAATTATAAGATATAGTTACAACAGTGCATCGATACCATAACTTGATGAAGTCCGTGAGCACAGTAAAAAGTTCAAAGTCTCTCAAATGTCCCACATCTCACGCAGACGGGAGAAGGAAGAAAAACTCTCCCTGCCGTGCCCGACCACGGTCCGACTCTGAGTCCGTCCGAAAACTTCGAGCTCTCCGACACCGAGTACCGAGCGCCATCTCGGTCCGAACGATGCGACCTCCATCTCGGTGGCCAACAGCAGGCAAAGCCGGGGATTTTGAGGCCTTCCCTCCGGAAGGTTCCCGACCGCGCGGTAACGACAGCAGCGAACGAGCGTTTCGGAAATTTCTCCAGATGTCCCTCTGTGCTCTCACGTCCGTCTCCATCAGATCAGAATCGTCCACGGCCCCTATTTAATGGATACGATATCAGATCGTTTTTGAGACTTTTTTTACTGTGCCCATGATCTGTTCTTTATCAAATTATGGTATTGCTTTGCACTGTTGTAACTATATGTTATAATTATATGGTTTTTGTCAGTTTTTTCTCAGTCTTGGTCTGCCCTGTGTTTCTGTGATATCGTTCTGGAGGAACATTATATCATTTCTTAATGCATGCATTACTAAATGACAATAAAGGAGGACTGAGTGTCCTCATAATCTAACCTAATTCTTCACGGAGAGGCTGCGCATTAAAATTAGTGCATATTTTAATGTCACACTTTCTGCATATCCCCAACTTGGTTTACAGATTAGACAAAATCACTAAACAAAACATACACCCTTGGGGGGGTTGGGTGGAATTTGGGGTTTATTAAACTCCGCTCAACCACAGCGAGAGGTATTCACACGACTGACTTAACCGGCAGTCAACTGCTGCAGGGCAACTCTGGAACAGTTCTTAAAAGGGTAAATTCGAAAACGGTTCTTAAAGTGGTAAATCGGAAAGTCCAAGTGATTTGCGCAGGCAAGGAGGAGAGACTTCTCTGGAGAAGGATTTCTTCGGAGGCGTTACGTTACTGCTGAGGCTCTGAAGGATTCACGACGAAGAAAGTGAAACGGCTGAGAGGAACTGACCTTTTCCCTGCGAGTGAACACTGCACAGACTTCTCTGCTGTTGCAGGACTTATATCAGAACACAGATAGAACATAGAATAGTACAACACAGTACAGGCCCTTCGGCCCACAATGTTGTGCCGACTCTCAAACCCTGCCTCCCATATAAAACCCTCACCTTAAATTCCTCCATAAACCTGTCTAGTAGTCTCTTAAACTTCACTAGTGTATCTGCCTCCACCACTGACTCAGGCAGTGCATTCCACGCACCAACCACTCTCTGAGTAAAAAACCTTCCTCTAATATCCCCCTTGAACTTCTCACCCCTTACCTTAAAGCCATGTCCTCTTGTATTGAGCAGTGGTGCCCTGGGGAAGAGGCGCTGGCTATCCACTCTATCTATTCCTCTTATTATCTTGTACACCTCTATCATGTCTCCTCTCATCCTCCTTCTCTCGAAAGAGTAAAGCCCTAGCTCCCTTAACCTCTGATCATAATGCATACTCGCTAAACCAGGCAGCATCCTGGTAAATCTCCCCTGTACCCTTTCCAATGCTTCCACATCCTTCCTATAGTGAGGCGACCAGAACTGGACACAGTACTCCAAGTGTGGCCTAACCAGAGTTTTATAGAGTTGCATCATTACCTCGCGACTCTTAAACTCTATCCCTCGACTTATACGCAAACAATAGGGATTCTGCAGATGCTGGAAATTCAAGCAACACACATCAAAGTTGCTGGTGAACGCAGCAGGCCAGGCAGCATCTCTAATTCCACATCCCATTCCCATTCTGATATGTCTATCCACGGCCTCCTCTACTGTGAAGATGAAGCCACACTCAGGTTGGAGGAACAACACCTTATATTCCGTCTGGGTAGCCTCCAACCTGATCGCATGAACATCGACTTCTCTAACTTCCGCTAAGGCCCCACCTCCCCCTCGTACCCCATCTGTTATTTATTTTTATACACACATTCTTTCTCTCTCTCTCCTTTTTCTCCCTCTGTCCCTCTGACTATACCCCTTGCCCATCCTCTGGGATTTTTCCCCCACTCCCCCTTTTCCCTCTCCCTGGGCCTCCCATCCCATGATCTTTTCATATCCCTTTTATCAATCACCTGTCCAGCTCTCGGCTCCATCCCTCCCCCTCTTGTCCTCTTCTATCATTTCGGATCTCCCCCTCCCCCTCCCACTTTCAAATCTCTTACTAGCTCTTCCTTCAGTTAGTCCTGACGAAGGGTCTCGGCCCGAAACGTCGACTGCACCTCTTCCTAGAGATGCTGCCTGGCCTGCTGCGTTCACCAGCAACTTTGATGTGTGTTGGTTGTATTAATTCATTTTTGGATCTATTCAAAGAGGATAGACTGATGTCTTTTGAACAATTAGTTGATGAATATTCTCTTTCTTACTCACACTTTTTACAATACCTTCAAGTTGAGACAGTCCTTACAAAAATATTTCAGTGATTTTCCTTACATTTTGGATGCTGACCTGTTAGATACTATTTTGAGTATGAACCCTTCGGTGAAAAATTTCTAATTTACTATTACAATGGGATAAGCATCCTTTATTTAAGATTAAACAGGATTGGGAAAAGGAACTTAATTTGACTTTTATGACGGAGGATTGGACGCGGATTCTGAAGCTGGTTAACTCTTCTTCGATCCGTGCTAGTTATTCACTGATTCAATTTAAAATTGTACATCGTTACCATTTGACGACGGAGAGTTTGTCTAAAATATTCCCTAGCGTTGATAGTTATTGTGATAGATGTAAAACTGAGACAGCTACACTATCACACATGTTTTGGACCTGTTCTATGCTGGGACAGTTCTAAAGTCAGTTTTTTTCGACTATTTCTAAAGCACTTAAAATTAATTTACAACCTAACAGATTAACTGTGCTTTTTGGAATCGTTCCTCAAAATATCCCTGGTATCTCTTTGTCTGACCAACATGTTATTGCATTTGTTACATTGCCATAGTTGGATGCATCAGCAAGGGAGATGAGGCTGAGTACAGGGCTACGGTAGGAAACTTTGTCATATGGTGTGAGCAGAATTATCTGCAGCTTAATGTGAAAAAGACTAAGGAGCTGGTGGTAGACCTGAGGAGAGCTAAGGTACCGGTGACCCCTGTTTCCATCCAGGGGGTCAGTGTGGACATGGTGGAGGATTACAAATACCTGGGGATACGAATTGACAATAAACTGGATTGGTTAAAGAACACTGAGGCTGTCTACAAGAAGGGTCAGAGCCGTCTCTATTTCCTGAGGAGACTGAGGTCCTTTAACATCTGCCGGACGATGCTGAGGATGTTCTACGAGTCTGTGGTGGCCAGTGCGATCATGTTTGCTGTTGTGTGCTGGGGCAGCAGGCTGAGGGTAGCAGACACCAACAGAATCAACAAACTCATTCGTAAGGCCAGTGATGTTGTGGGGATGGAACTGGAATCTCTGACGGTGGTGTCTGAAAAGAGGATGCTGTCTAAGTTGCATGCCATCTTGGACAATGTCTCCCATCCACTACATAATGTACTGGTTGGGCACAGGAGTACATTCAGCCAGAGACTCATTCCACCGAGATGCAACACAGAGCGTCATAGGAAGTCATTCCTGCCCGTGGCCATCAAACTTTACAACTCCTCCCTTGGAGGGTCAGACACCCTGAGGCAATAGGCTGGTCCTGGACTTATTTCCTGGCATAATTTATAATCTACACATTACTATTTAATTATCATTTTATGTTGCTGTATTTATACCCTACTCCTGGTTGGGGCAACTGTAACGAACATCAATTTCCCTCGTGAGGGTCTCGCCTGTGCTCGGTTCCCTCACCTCGGACGGGTTGGTGGGGCGGGGGGGGGAGGGTGTTCAGTGGGACGTGGGTTGGCGCTGGGAGCGTGGTGTGCGTTAAATGAAGCAGATTCTCTCTCCCCACCCTCCCTCTGCAGGAGAGCCACAGGCAGAGGATCCAGGAGGAGCTGTCGGAGGCCGCAGAGCTGCGCGGGACCCTGGCCGACCTCCAGCGCTCCCTCCGCCACGTCGCGCAGGTACCCGTCACGGTCCGAGGGGTTCGGCGGGCGGGTGCTGGGGGGAGGAGAGGGAGGGTGGGGAGGTGGGGAGAAGTGGGGATTTGGGGGCTGTGGCCGGGAGATTGGGAGGTTGGGGGTGGTGGGGGGAGGTTGGTCGAAGGTAGGTGGGGGGGGGGATAGTTTCAGAAAGGCCGCAGGATTCTCAACGTGGGATCTTTCCGTGCGGAGACCAGGAAAGTGATGTGGCCAACTAATGCTTTATCTCTCTCTCTCTCTCTCTCTCTCTCTCTCTCTCTCTCTCTCTCTCTCTCTCTCTCTCTCTCTCTCTCTCTCTCTCTCTCTCTCTCTCTCTCTCTCTGTCTCTGTCTCTCTCTCTCTCTCTCTCCCTGTCTCTCTCTCTCTCCCTGTCTCTCTCTCTCTCTCTCTCTCCCTCTCCCTCTCCCTCTCCCTCTCCCTCTCTCTCTCCCTCTCCCTCTCTCTCTCCCTCTCCCTCTCTCTCTCTCTCTCTCTCTCTCTCTCTCTCTCTCTCTCTCTCCTCTCTCTCTCTCTCTCTCTCTCTCTCTCTCTCTCTCTGTCTCCCTCTCTCTCTCTCTCTCTCTCTCTCTCTCTCTCTCTCTCTCTCTCTCTCTCTCTCTCTCTCTCTCTCTCTCTCTCTCTCTCTCTCTCTCTCTCTGTCCCCATCTCATTCCCCTGCCCCTCTCGTCAGACCCTCCTTTCAGACAGTCCGTCCCCGCAGTCGCTTCCCGATCTGACGTCCCAGACGGGAGACGGTGGTCTGGACGAGACCCAGCTTTTCACGGCCATCCCAGCCCTCGTCTCCGCCATCCAGACTGGCCTCCTGAGCAAGAACTCTCTAGTCGAGGTGAGACCTTTATTCATCGCGTGCAGATACCTCTGTATCCCCCCGGATCAGACCCACACACACCGGGAGCACCGTGCACAGTTCCCGTCTCCGTATCCCCCCCGGGTCAGACCCACACACACCGGGAGCACCGTGCACAGTTCCCGTCTCCGTATCCCCCCCGGGTCAGACCCACACACACCGGGAGCACCGTGCAGAGTTCCCCTCTCCGTGTCCCCCCGGGTCAGTCCCACACACACTGGGAGCACCGTGCACAGTTCCCGTCTCTGTATCCCCCTGGGTCAGACCCACACACACCGGGAGCACCGTGCACACTTCCCGTCTCCGTATCCCCCCTGGGTCAGACCCACACACACCGGGAACACCGTGCACAGTTCCCGTCTCCGTATCCCCCCGGATCAGACCCACACACACCGGGAGCACCGTGCACAGTTCCCGTCTACGTATCCCCCCGGATCAGACCCACACACAGCGGGAGCACCGTGCACAGTTCCCCTCTCCGTATCCCCCCGGATCAGACCCACACACACCGGGAGCACCATGCACAGTTCCCGTCTCCGTATCCCCTCTGGCTCAGACCCACACACAGAGGGAGCACCGTGCACAGTTCCCGTCTCCGTATCCCCCCTGGGTCAGACCCACACACACCGGGAGCACCGTGCACAGTTCCCATCTCCGTATCCGCCCCCCTGGGTCAGACCCACACACACCGGGAGCACCATGCACAGTTCCGGTCTCCGTATCCCCCCTGGGTCAGACCAAGACACACTGGGAGCACAGTACACAGTTCCTGTCTCCTTATTCCCCCGGGTCAGACCCACACACATCGGGAGCACTGTGCACAATTCCTGTCTCCGTATCCCCCTGGGTCAGACTCACACACACCGGGAGCACCGTGCACAGTTCCCATCTCCGTATCCCCCCCCCCCCCCCAGGGTCAGACCCACACACACAGGGAGCATCGTGCACAGTTCCCCTCTCCGTATCCCCCCTGGGTAAGACCCACACACACCGGGAGCACCGTGTACAGTTCCCGTCTCTGTAAACCCCCCTGGCTCAGACCCACACTCACCGGGAGCACCGTGCATAGTTCCCGTCTCCGTATCCCCCCCTGGGTCAGACCCACACACACCGGAACACCGTGCACAGTTCCCGTCTCCGTATCCCCCCTGGGTCAGACCCACACACACAGGGAGTGCCGTGGACAGTTCAGGTCTCCGTATCCCCCCCAGTCAGATCCACACACACCGGGAGCACCGTGCACAGTTCCCATCTCCATATCCCCCCTTGGCTGAGACCCACACACACAGGGAGCATCGTGCACAGTTCCCGTCTCCGTATCCCCCCTGTGTCAGACCAACACCCACCGGGAGCACCGTGGACAGTTCCCGTCACTGTAAACCCCCCTGGGTCAGACCCACACCCACCGGGAGCACCGTGCACAGTTCCCGTCACCGTATCCCTCCTGGGTCAGACCCACACACATTGGGAGTACCGTGCACAGTTCCCGTCTCCGTATCCCCCCTGGGTCAGACCCACACACACAGGGAGCACCGTGTACAGTTCCTGTCTCTTTAAACCCCGCTGCGTCAGACCAAGACACACCGGGAGCACAGTACACAGTTCCTGTCTCCGTATCCCCCCGGGTCAGACCCACACACTGGGAGCACCGTGTACAGTTCCCGTCTCCGTTTCCCCACTGGGTCAGACCCACACACAGGGAGCATCGTGCACAGTTCCCGTCTCCGTATCCCCCCTTGGCTCAGACCCACACACACAGGGAGCACCGTGCACAGTTCCCGTCTCCGTATCCCCACTGGGTCAGACAAACACCCACCGGGAGCACCGTGCACAGTTCCCGTCTCCGTATCCCCCCGAGGTCAGACCCACTCACCGGGAGCACCGTGCACAGTTCCCGTCTCCGTATCCCCCCCTTGGTCAGACCCACACACACAGGGAGCACCGTGTACAGTTCCCATCTCCGTATCCCCCCTGGGTCAGACCCACACACACCGGGAGCACCGTGCACAGTTCCCGTCTCCGTATCCCCCCTGGGTCAGAGCCACACACACCGGGAGCACCGTGCACAGTTCCTGTCTCCGTATTCCCCTGGGTGAGACCCACACACACAGGGAACTCAGTGCACAATTCCCGTCTCCGTATCCCCCCGGTTCAGACCCACACACACCGGGAGCACCGTGCACAGTTCCCGTCTCTGTAAACCCCGCTGCGTCAGACCCACACACACCGGGAGCACCGTACACAGTTCCCGTCTCCGTATCCCCCCTTGGCTGAGACCCACACACACAGGGAGCACCGTGCACAGTTCCCGTCTCCGTATCCCCCTGGGTCAGACCCACACACACCGGGAGCACCGTGCACAGTTCCCGTCTCCGTATCCCCCCCTGGGTCAGACCCACACACACAGGGAGCACCGAGCACAGTTCCCGTCTCCGTATCCCCCCTGGGTCAGACCCACACACACCGGGAGCACCGTGCACAGTTCCCGTCTCCGTATCCCCCCTGGCTCAGACCCACACACACCGGGATCACCGTGCACAGTTCCCATCTCCGTATCCCCCCCCGGGTCAGACCCACACACACCGGGAGCACCGTGCACAGTTCCCCTCTCCGTGTCCCCCCTGGGTCAGACCCACACACACCGGGATCACCGTGCACAGTTCCCATCTCCGTATCCCCCCCGGGTCAGACCCACACACACCGGGAGCACCGTGCACAGTTCCCCTCTCCGTGTCCCCCCTGGGTCAGTCCCACACACACCGGGAGCACCGTGCACAGTTCCCGTCTCTGTATCCCCCCGGGTCAGACCCACACACACCGGGAGCACCGTGCACAGTTCCCGTCTCCGTATCCCCCCTGGGTCAGACCCACACACACCGGGAGCACCGTGCACAGTTCCCGTCTCCGTATCCCCCCCGGGTCAGACCCACACACACCGGGAGCACCGTGCACAGTTCCCGTCTCCGTATCCCCCCCGGGTCAGACCCACACACACCGGGAGCACCGTGCACAGTTCCCGTCTCCGTATCCCCCCTGGGTCAGACCCACACACACCGGGAGCACCGTGCACAGTTCCCGTCTCCGTATCCCCCCCGGGTCAGACCCACACACACCGGGAGCACCGTGCACAGTTCCCGTCTCCGTATCCCCCCTGGGTCAGACCCACACACACCGGGAGCACCGTGCACAGTTCCCGTCTCTGTATCCCCCCGGGTCAGACCCACACACACCGGGAGCACCGTGCACACTTCCCGTCTCCGTATCCCCCCTGGGTCAGACCCACACACACCGGGACCACCGTGCACAGTTCCCGTCTCCGTATCCCCCCCGGGTCAGACCCACACACACCGGGAGTACCGTGCACAGTTCCCGTCTCCGTATCCCCCCTGGGTCAGACCCACACACACCGGGATCACCGTGCACAGTTCCCATCTCCGTATCCCCCCCGGGTCAGACCCACACACACCGGGAGCACCGTGCACAGTTCCCCTCTCCGTGTCCCCCCTGGGTCAGTCCCACACACACCGGGAGCACCGTGCACAGTTCCCGTCTCTGTATCCCCCCGGGTCAGACCCACACACACCGGGAGCACCGTGCACACTTCCCGTCTCCGTATCCCCCCTGGGTCAGACCCACACACACCGGGACCACCGTGCACAGTTCCCGTCTCCGTATCCCCCCGGTGTCAGACCCACACACACCGGGAGCACCGTGCACAGTTCCCGTCTCCGTATCCCCCCGGGGTCAGACCCACACACACCGGGAGCACCGTGCACAGTTCCCGTCTCCGTATCCCCCCTGGGTCAGACCCACACACACCGGGAGCACCGTGCACAGTTCCCATCTCCGTATCCCCCCCGGGTCAGACCCACACACACCGGGAGCACCGTGCACAGTTCCCGTCTCCGTATCCCCCCGGGTCAGACCCACACACACCGGGAGCACCGTGCACAGTTCCCGTCTCCGTATCCCCCCCGGGTCAGACCCACACACACCGGGAGCACCGTGCACAGTTCCCGTCTCCGTATCCCCCTGGGTCAGACCCACACACACCGGGAGCACCGTGCACAGTTCCCGTCTCCGTATCCCCCTGGGTCAGACCCACACACACCGGGAGCACCGTGCACAGTTCCCGTCTCCGTATCCCCCTGGGTCAGACCCACACACACCGGGAGCACCGTGCACAGTTCCCGTCTCCGTATCCCCCCTGGGTCAGACCCACACACACCGGGAGCACCGTGCACAGTTCCCGTCTCCGTATCCCCCCGGGTCAGACCCACACACACCGGGAGCACCGTGCACAGTTCCCGTCTCCGTATCCCCCCTGGGTCAGACCCACACACACCGGGAGCACCGTGCACAGTTCCCGTCTCCGTATCCCGTCTGGCTCAGACCCACACACACCGGGAGCACCGTGCACAGTTCCCGTCTCCGTATCCCCCCTGGGTCAGACCCACACACACCGGGAGCACCGTGCACAGTTCCCATCTCCGTATCCGCCCCCCTGGGTCAGACCCACACACACCGGGAGCACCATGCACAGTTCCGGTCTCCGTATCCCCCCTGGGTCAGACCAAGACACACCGGGAGCACAGTACACAGTTCCTGTCTCCTTATTCACCCGGGTCAGACCCACACACACAGGGAACTCCATGCACAACTCCCGTCTCCGTAACCCCCCGGGTCAGACCCACACACATCGGGAGCACTGTGCACAATTCCTGTCTCCGTATCCCCCTGGGTCAGACTCACAGACACCGGGAGCACCGTGCACAGTTCCATCTCCGTATCCCCCCCCCCCCCAGGGTCAGACCCACACACACATTGAGCACCGTGCATAGTTCCCATCTCCGTAACCCCCCCTGGGTCAGATCCACACACACCGGGAGCACCGTGCACAGTTCCCATCTCCATATCCCCCCTTGGCTGAGACCCACACACACAGGGAGCATCGTGCACAGTTCCCGTCTCCGTATCCCCCCTGGGTCAGACCAACACCCACCGGGAGCACCGTGGACAGTTCCCGTCTCTGTAAACCCCCCTGGGTCAGACCCACACACAGGGAGTATCGTGCACAGTTCCCGTCTCCGTATCCCCCCTGGGTCAGACAAACACCCACCGGGAGCACCGCGCACAGTTTCCATCTCTGTATCCCCCCTGGTTCAGACCCACACACACAGGGAGCACCGGGCACAGTTCCCGTCTCCGTATCCCCCCTGGGTCAGACCCACACACACCGGGAGCACCGTGCACAGTTCCTGTCTCCGTATCCCCCCTGGGTCAGACCAAGACACACCGGGAGCACAGTACACAGTTCCTGTCTCCGTATTCCCCTGGGTGAGACCCACACACACAGGGAACTCAGTGCACAATTCCCGTCTCCGTATCCCCCCGGGTCAGACCAACACCCACCGGGAGCACCGTGGACAGTTCCCGTCTCTGTAAACCCCCGTGGGTCAGACCCACACCCACCGGGAGCACCGTGCACAGTTCCCGTCTCCGTATCCCTCCTGGGTCAGACCCACACACATTGGGAGTACCGTGCACAGTTCACGTCTCCGTATCCCCCCTGGCTCAGACCCACACACACAGGGAGCACCGTGCACAGTTCCCGTCTCCGTATCCCCCCCGGGGTCAGACCCACACACACAGGGAACTCAGTGCACAATTCCCATCTCCGTATCCCCCTGGGTCAGACACACACACACCGGGAGCACCATGCACAGTTCCCGTCTACGTATCCCCCCTGGGTCAGACAAACACCCACCGGGAGCACCGTGCACAGTTTCCGTCTCCGTATCCCCCCTGGGTCAGACCCACACACACCGGGAGCACCGTGCACAGTTCCCGTCTCCGTATCCCCCCTGGGTCAGACCCACACACACCGGGAGCACCGTGCACAGTTCCCGTCTCCGTATCCCCCCCGGGTCAGACCCACACACACCGGGAGCACCGTGCACAGTTCCCGTCTCCGTATCCCCCCCGGGTCAGACCCACGCACACCGGGAGCACCGTGCACAGTTTCCGTCTCCGTGTCCCCCCTGGGTCAGACCCACACACACCGGGAGCACCGTGCACAGTTCCCGTCTCCGTATCCCCCCTGGGTCAGACCCACACACACCGGGAGCACCGTGCACAGTTCCCGTCTCCGTATCCCCCCTGGGTCAGACCAACACCCACCGGGAGCACCGTGCACAGTTCCCGTCTCCGTATCCCTCCTGGCTCAGACCCACACACACAGGGAGCACCGAGCACAGTTCCCGTCTCCATATCCGCCCACCCGGGTCAGACCAACATATACCGGGAGCACCGTGCACAGTTCCCGTCTCCGTATCCCCCTTGGGTCAGACCCACACACACCGGGAGCACCGTGCACAGTTCCCATCTCCGTATCCCCCCTGGGTTATACCCACACACACCAGGAGCACCGTGTACAGTTCCCGTCTCCGTATCCCCCCTGGCTCAGACCCACACACACCGGGAGCACCGTGCACAGTTCCCGTCTCCGTATTCCCCCTGGGTCAGACCCACACACACCGGGAGCACCGTGCACAGTTCCCGTCTCCGTATCCCCCCGGGTCAGACCCACACACACCGGGAGCACCGTGCACAGTTCCCGTCTCCTTATCTCCCCTTGGTCAGACCCACACAGAGGGAGCACCGTGCACAGTTCCCGGCTCAGATTCACACACACAGGGAGCACCGTGCACAGTTCCCGTCTCCGTATCCCCCCTGGGTCAGACCCACACACACCGGGAGCACCGTGCACAGTTCCCATCTCCGTATCCCCCCCGGGTCAGACCCACACACACCGGGAGCACCGTGCACAGTTCCCGTCTCCGTATCCCCCCCGGGTCAGACCCACGCACACCGGGAGCACCGTGCACAGTTTCCGTCTCCGTGTCCGCCCTGGGTCAGACCCACACACACAGGGAGTGACGTGGACAGTTCAGGTCTCCGTATCCCCCCGCAGTCAGATCCACACACACCGGGAGCACCGTGCACAGTTCCCGTCTCCGTATCCCTCCTGGCTCAGACCCACACACACAGGGAGCACCGTGCACAGTTCCCGTCTCCGTATCCCCCCTGGGTCATACCCACACACACCGGGAGCACCGTGCACAGTTCCCGTCTCCATATCCCCCCTGGCTCAGACCCACATATACCGGGAGCACTGTGCACAGTTCCCGTCTCCGTATCCCCCCTGGGTCATACCCACACCCACCGGGAGCACCGTGCACAGTTCCCGTCTCCATATCCGCCCACCTGGGTCAGACCAACATATACCGGGAGCACCGTGTACAGTTCCCGTCTCCGTATCCCCCTTGGGTCAGACCCACACACACCGGGAGCACCGTGCACAGTTCCCATCTCCGTATCCCCCCTGGGTTATACCCACACACACCAGGAGCACCGTGTACAGTTCCCGTCTCCGTATCCCCCCTGGCTCAGACCCACACACACAGGGAGCACCGTGCACAGTTTCTGTCTCTTTAAACCCCCCTGCGTCAGACCAAGACACACCGGGAGCACAGTACACAGTTCCTGATCCGTATTCCCCCGGGTCAGACCGACACACACAGGGAACTCAGTGCACAATTCCCATCTCCGTATCCCCCCCGGGTCAGACCCACGCACACCGGGAGCACCGTGCACAGTTTCCGTCTCCGTGTCCGCCCTGGGTCAGACCCACACACACAGGGAGTGACGTGGACAGTTCAGGTCTCCGTATCCCCCCGCAGTCAGATCCACACACACCGGGAGCACCGTGCACAGTTCCCGTCTCCGTATCCCCCCTGGGTCAGACCCACACACACCGGGAGCACCGTGCACAGTTCCCGTCTCCGTATCCCCCCTGGTTCAGACCCACACACACAGGGAGCACCGTGCACAGTTCCCGTCTCCGTATCCCCCCTGGGTCAGACCCACACACACCGGGAGCACCGTGCACAGTTCCCGTCTCCTTATCCCCCCTGGGTCAGACCCACACACACCGGGAGCACCGTGCACAGTTCCCATCTCTGTATCCCCCCCCGGGTCAGACCCACACACACCGGGAGCACCGTGCACAGTTCCCGTCTCCGTATCCCCCCCTGGGTCAGACCCACACACACCGGGAGCACCGTGCACAGTTCCCGTCTCCGTATCCGCCCCCAGGTCAGACCCACACACACAGGGAGCACCGTGCACAGTTCCCGTCTCTGTATCCCCCCTGGGTCAGACCCACACACACCGGGAGCACCGTGCACAGTTCCCGTCTCCGTATCCCCCCTGGGTCAGACCCACACACACAGGGAGCACCGTGCACAGTTCCTGTCTCCGTATCCCCCCCGGGTCAGACCCACACACACCGGGAGCACCGTGTACAGTTCCCGTCTCCGTATCCCCCCTGGGTCAGACCCACACACACAGGGAGCACCGTGCACAGTTCCCGTCTCCGTATCCCCCCTGGGTCAGACCCACACACACAGGGAGCACCGTGCACAGTTCCCGTCTCCGTATCCCCCCCGGGTCAGACCCACACACACCGGGAGCACCGTGCACAGTTCCCGTCTCCGTATCCCCCCTGGGTCAGACCCACACACACAGGGAGCACCGTGCACAGTTCCCGTCTCCGTATCCCCCCCAGGTCAGACCCACACACACCGGGAGCACCGTGCACAGTTCCCGTCTCCGTATCCCCTCTGGCTCTGACCCATACACAGAGGGAGCACCGTGCACAGTTCCCGTCTCCGTATCCCCCCTGGGTCAGACCCACACACACCGGGAGCACCGTGCACAGTTCCCGTCTCCGTATCCGCCCCCTGGGTCAGACCCACACACACCGGGAGCACCGAGCACAGTTCCCGTCTCTGTATCCCCATGAGTCAGACCCACACACACAGGGAGCACCGTGCACAGTTCCGGTCTCCGTATCCCCCCTGGGTCAGACCAAGACACACCGGGAGCACAGTACACAGTTCCCGTCTCCGTATCCCCCCCGGGTCAGACCCACACACATCGGGAGCACTGTGCACAATTCCCGTCTCCGTATCCCCCTGGGTCAGACTCACACACACCGGGAGCACTGTGCACAGTTCCCTTCTCCGTATCCCCCCCCCCACCCAGGGTCAGACCCACACACACAGGGAGCATCGTGCACAGTTCCCCTCTCTGTATCCCCCCTGGGTCAGACCCACACACACCGGGAGCACCGTGCACAGTTCCCGTCTCTGTAAACCCCCCCTGGGTGAGACCCACACACACCGGGAGCATCGTGCACAGTTCCCGTCTCCTTATCCCCCCTGGGTCAGACCCACACACACCGGGTGCACCGTGCACAGTTCCTGTCTCAGTATCCCCCCTGGGTCAGACCCACACACACCGGGAGCACCGTGCACAGTTCCCGTCTCCGTATCCCCCCCGGGTCAGACCCACACACACCGGGAGCACGGTGCACAGTTCCCGTCTCCGTATCCCCCCTGGGTCAGACCCACACACACAGGGAGTGCCGTGGACAGTTCCCGTCTCCGTATCCCCCCCAGTCAGACCCACACACACCGGGAGCACCATGCACAGTTCCCGTCTCCGTATCCCCTCTGGCTCTGACCCATACACAGAGGGAGCACCGTGCACAGTTCCCGTCTCCGTATCCCCCCTGGGTCAGACCCACACACACCGGGAGCACCGTGCACAGTTCCCGTCTCCGTATCCGCCCCCTGGGTCAGACCCACACACACCGGGAGCACCGAGCACAGTTCCCGTCTCTGTATCCCCATGGGTCAGACCCACACACACAGGGAGCACCGTGCACAGTTCCCGTCTCCGTATCCCCCCTGGGTCAGACCCACACACACCGGGAGCACCGTGCACAGTTCCCGTCTCCGTATCCCCCCCGGGTCAGACCCACACACACCGGGAGCACCGTGCACAGTTCCCGTCTCCGTATCCCCCTGGGTCAGACCCACACACACCGGGAGCACCGTGCACAGTTCCCGTCTCCGTATCCCCCCGGGTCAGACCCACACACACAGGGAGCATCGTGCACAGTTCCCCTCTCTGTATCCCCCCTGGGTCAGACCCACACACACCGGGAGCACCGTGTACAGTTCCCGTCTCTGTAAACCCCCCTGGCTCAGACCCACACACACCGGGAGCACCGTGCACAGTTCCCGTCTCCGTATCCCCCCTGGGTCAGACCCACACACACCGGGAGCACCGTGCACAGTTCCCGTCTCCGTATCCCCCCCTGGGTCAGACCCACACACACCGGGAGCACCGTGCACAGTTCCCGTCTCCGTATCCCCCCTGGGTCAGACCCACACACACCGGGAGCACCGTGCACAGTTCCCGTCTCCGTATCCCCCCCGGGTCAGACCCACACACACAGGGAGCACCGTGCACAGTTCCCGTCTCCGTATCCCCCCTGGGTCAGACCCACACACACAGGGAGCACCGTGCACAGTTCCCGTCTCCGTATCCCCCCCGGGTCAGACCCACACACACCGGGAGCACCGTGCACAGTTCCCGTCACCGTGCACAGTTCCCGTCTCCGTATCCCCCCGGGTCAGACCCACACACACCGGGAGCACCGTGCACAGTTCCCGTCTCCGTATCCCCCCTGGGTCAGACCCACACACACCGGGAGCACCGTGCACAGTTCCCGTCTCCGTATCCCCCTGGGTCAGACCCACACACACCGGGAGCACCGTGCACAGTTCCCGTCTCCGTATCCCCCCTGGGTCAGACCCACACACACCGGGAGCACCGTGCACAGTTCCCGTACCCACACACACCGGGAGCACCGTGCACAGTTCCCGTCTCCGTATCCCCCCTGGGTCAGACCCACACACACCGGGAGCACCGTGCACAGTTCCCGTCTCCGTATCCCCCCCCGGGTCAGACCCACACACACCGGGAGCACCGTGCACAGTTCCCGTCTCCGTATCCCCCCCGGGTCAGACCCACACACACCGGGAGCACCGTGCACAGTTCCCGTCTCCGTATCCCCCCGGGTCAGACCCACACACACCGGGAGCACCGTGCACAGTTCCCGTCTCTCTATCCCCCCGGGTCAGACCCACACACACCGGGAGCACCGTGCACAGTTCCCATCTCCGTATCCCCCTGGGTCAGACCCACACACACCGGGAGCACCGTGCACAGTTCCCGTCTCCGTATCCCCCCCGGGTCAGACCCACACACACCGGGAGCACCGTGCACAGTTCCCGTCTCCGTATCCCCCCTGGGTCAGACCCACACACACCGGGAGCACCGTGCACAGTTCCCGTCTCCGTATCCCCCCTGGGTCAGACCCACACACACCGGGAGCACCGTGCACAGTTCCCGTCTCCGTATCCCCCCCGGGTCAGACCCACACACACCGGGAGCACCGTGCACAGTTCCCGTCTCCGTATTCCCCCTGGGTCAGACCCACACACACCGGGAGCACCGTGCACAGTTCCCGTCTCCGTATCCCCCCCGGGTCAGACCCACACACACCGGGAGCACCGTGCACAGTTCCCGTCTCCGTATCCCCCCCTGGGTCAGACCCACACACACAGGGAGCACCGTGCACAGTTCCCGTCTCCGTATCCCCCCTGGGTCAGACCAACACCCACCGGGAGCACCGTGGACAGTTCCCGTCTCTGTAAACCCCCCTGGGTCAGACCCACACACACCGGGAGCACCGTGCACAGTTCCCGTCTCCGTATCCCCCCTGGGTCAGACCCACACCCACCGGGAGCACCGTGCACAGTTCCCGTCTCCGTATCCCCCCTGGGTCAGACCCACACACACCGGGAGCACCGTGCACAGTTCCCGTCTCCGTATCCCCCCCGGGTCAGACCCACACACACCGGGAGCACCGTGCACAGTTCCCGTCTCCGTATCCCCCTGGGTCAGACTCACACACACCGGGAGCACCGTGCACAGTTCCCGTCTCCGTATCCCCCCCCCCCCCCCCGGGTCAGACCCACACACTCAGGGAGCATCGTGCACAGTTCCCCTCTCCGTATCCCCCCTGGGTCAGACCCACACACACCGGGAGCACCGTGCACAGTTCCCGTCTCTGTATCCCCCCTGGCTCAGACCCACACACACCGGGAGCACCGTGCACAGTTCCCGTCTCCGTATCCCCCCCTGGGTCAGACCCACACACACCGGGAGCACCGTGCACAGTTCCCGTCTCCGTATCCCCCCCGGGTCAGACCCACACACACCGGGAGCACCGTGCACAGTTCCCGTCTCCGTATCCCCCCTGGGTCAGACCCACACACACAGGGAGCACGGTGCACAGTTCCCGTCTCCGTATCCCCCCTGGGTCAGACCCACACACACAGGGAGTGCCGTGGACAGTTCCCGTCTCCGTATCCCCCCCGGGTCAGACCCACACACACAGGGAGCACCGTGCACAGTTCCCGTCTCCGTATCCCCCCCTGGGTCAGACCCGCACACACAGGGAGTGCCGTGGACAGTTCAGGTCTCCGTATCCCCCCCAGTCAGATCCACACACACCGGGAGCACCGTGCACAGTTCCCGTCTCCGTATCCCCCCTGGGTCAGACCCACACACACAGGGAGCACCGTGCACAGTTCCCGTCTCCGTATCCCCCCTGGGTCAGACCCACACACACAGGGAGCGCCGTGGACAGTTCCCGTCTCCGTATCCCCCCCGGGTCAGACCCACACACACAGGGAGCACCGTGCACAGTTCCCGTCTCCGTATCCACCCTGGGTCAGACCCACACACACAGGGAGTGCCGTGGACAGTTCCCGTCTCCGTATCCCCCCCAGTCAGATCCACACACACCGGGAGCACCGTGTATAGTTCCCGTCTCCGTATTCCCCCTGGGTCAGACCCACACACACCGGGAGCACCATGCACAGTTCCCCTCTCCTTTCCCTCCCTTGGTCAGACCCACACACCAGGAGCACCGTGCACAGTTCCCATCTCCATATCCCCCCTTGGCTGAGACCCACACACACAGGGAGCATCGTGCACAGTTCCCGTCTCCGTATCCGTCCTGGGTCAGACCCACACCCACCGGGAGCACCGTGCACAGTTCCCGTCTCCGTATCCGTCCTGGGTCAGACCCACACACACCGGGAGCACCGTGCACAGTTCCCGTCTCCGTATCCGTCCTGGGTCAGACCCACACACACCGGGAGCACCGTGCACAGTTCCCGTCTCCGTATCCCCCCTGGCTCAGACCCACACACAGGGAGCACCGTGCACAGTTCCCGTCTCCATATCCGCCCACCCGGGTCAGACCAACATATACCGGGAGCATCGTGTACAGTTCCTGTCTCTTTAAACCCCCCTGCGTCAGACCAAGACACACCGGGAGCACAGTACACAGTTCCTGTCTCCGTATTCCCCCGGGTCAGACCGACACACACAGGGAACTCAGTGCACAATTCCCATCTCCGTATCCCCCCGGGTCAGACCCACACACACCGGGAGCACCGTGCACAGTTCCCGTCTCCGTATCCCCCCGGGTCAGACCCACACACACAGGGAGCACCGTGCACAGTTCCCGTCTCCGTATCCCCCCCACCGGGTCAGACCCACACACACCGGGAGCACCGTGCACACTTCCCGTCTCCGTATCCCCCCTGTGTCAGACCCACTCACACAGGGAGCACCGTGCACAGTTCCCGTCTCCGTATCCCCCCGGATCAGACCCACACACACAGGGAGCACCGTGCACAGTTCCCGTCTCCGTATCCCCCCGGGTCAGACCCACACACACCGGGAGCACCGTGCACAGTTCCCGTCTCCGTATCCCCCCCGGGTCAGACCCACACACACCGGGAGCACCGTGCACAGTTCCCGTCTCCGTATCCCCCTGGGTCAGACCCACACACACCGGGAGCACCGTGCACAGTTCCTGTCTCTTTAAACCCCCCTGCGTCAGACCAAGACACACCGGGAGCACAGTACACAGTTCCTGTCTCCGTATTCCCCCGGGTCAGACCGACACACACAGGGAACTCAGTGCACAATTCCCATCTCCGTATCCCCCCGGATCAGACCCTCACACTCAGGGAGCACCGTGCACAGTTCCCGTCACCGTATCCCCCCGGATCAGACCCACACACAGCGGGAGCACCGTGCACAGTTCCCGTCTCCGTATCCGCCCCCCTGGGTCAGACCCACACACACCGGGAGCACCGAGCACAGTTCCCGTCTCTGTATCCCCATGAGTCAGACCCACACACACAGGGAGCACCGTGCACAGTTCCCGTCACCGTATCCCCCCTGGGTCAGACCCACACACACAGGGAGTGCCGTGCACAGTTCCCGTCTCCGTATCCCCCCCGGGTCAGACCCACACACACCGGGAGCACCGTGTATATTTCCCGTCTCCGTATTCCCCCTGGGTCAGACCCACACACACCGGGAGCACCGTGCACAGTTCCCGTTTCCATATCCCGACCGTGTCAGACCCACACACACCGGGAGCACCATGCACAGTTCCCCTCTCCTTTCCCCCCCTTGGTCAGACCCACACACTGGGAGCACCGTGCACAGTTCCCATCTCCATATCCCCCCTTGGCTGAGACCCACACACACAGGGAGCATCGTGCACAGTTCCCGTCTCCGTATCCCCCCTGGGCCAGACCAACACCCACCGGGAGCACCGTGGACAGTTCCCGTCTCTGTAAACCCCCCTGGGTCAGACCCACACCCACCGGGAGCACCGTGCACAGTTCCCGTCTCCGTATCCGTCCTGGGTCAGACCCACACCCAATGGGAGCACCGTGCACAGTTCCCGTCTCCGTATCCGTCCTGGGTCAGACCCACACACACCGGGAGCACCGTGCACAGTTCCCGTCTCCGTATCCCCTCTGGCTCTGACCCACACACAGAGGGAGCACCGTGCACAGTTCCCGTCTCCGTATCCCCCCTGGGTCAGACCCACACACACCGGGAGCACCGTGCACAGTTCCCGTCTCCGTATCCGCCCCCCAGGGGGAGACCCACACACCCCGGGAGCACCGAGCACAGTTCCCGTCTCTGTATCCCCATGAGTCAGACCCACACACACCGGGAGCACCGTGCAGAGTTCCGGTCTCCGTATCCCCCCTGGGTCAGACTAAGACACATCGGGAGCACAGTACACAGTTCCCGTCTCCGTATCCACCCCGGGTCAGACCCACACACATCGGGAGCACTGTGCACAGTTCCCGTCTCCGTATCCCCCCCCCCAGGGTCAGACCCACACACACAGGGAGCATTGTGCACAGTTCCCCTCTCCGTATCCCCCCTGGGTCAGACCCACACACACCGGGAGCACCGTGTACAGTTCCCGTCTCTGTAAACCCCCCTGGCTCAGACCCACACTCACCGGGAGCACCGTGCACAGTTCCCGTCTCCGTATCCCCCCCGGGTCAGACCCACACACACCGGGAGCACCGTGCACAGTTCCCGTCTCCGTATCCCCCCCGGGTCAGACCCACACACACAGGGAGCACCGTGCACAGTTCCCGTCTCCGTATCCCCCCTGGGTCAGACCCACACACACAGGGAGTGCCGTGGACAGTTCAGGTCTCCGTATCCCCCCCAGTCAGATCCACACACACCGGGAGCACCGTGTATAGTTCCCGTCTCCGTATTCCCCCTGGGTCAGACCCACACACACCGGGAGCACCGTGCACAGTTCCCGTCTCCGTATCCCCCCTTGATGAGACGCACACACACAGGGAGCATCGTGCACAGTACCCGTCTCCGTATCCCCCCTGGGCCAGACCAACACCCACCGGGAGCACCGTGGACAGTTCCCGTCTCTGTAAACCCCCCTGGGTCAGGCCCACACCCACCGGGAGCACCGTGCACAGTTCCCCTCTCCGTATCCGTCCTGGGTCAGACCCACACACACCGGGAGCACCGTGCACAGTTCCCGTCTCCGTATCCCCCCTGGCTCAGACCCACACACACGGAGCACCGTGCACAGTTCCCGTCTCCATATCCGCCCACCCGGGTCAGACCAACATATACCGGGAGCATCGTGTACAGTTCCTGTCTCTTTAAACCCCCGTGCGTCAGACCAAGACACACCGGGAGAACAGTACACAGTTCCTGTCTCCGTATTCCCCCGGGTCAGACCGACACACACAGGGAACTCAGTGCACAATTCCCATCTCCGTATCCCCCCGGGTCAGACCTACACACACCGGGAGCACCATGCACAGTTCCCGTCTCCTTTCGCCCCCTGGGTCAGACCCACACACACCGGGAGCACCATGCACAGTTCCCGTCTCCTTTCGCCCCCTGGGTCAGACCCACACACACCGGGAGCACCATGCACAGTTCCCGTCTCCTTTCCCCCCCTGGCTCAGACCCACACACACCGTGAGCACCGTGCACAGTTCCCGTCTCCGTATCCCCCCTGGTTCAGACCCACACGCATCGGGAGCACCGAGCACAGTTCCCGTCTCCATATCCCCCCTGGGTCAGACCCACACACACAGGGAGCACCGTGCACAGTTCCCGTCTCCGTATCCCCTCTGGCTCTGACCCACACACAGAGGGAGCACCGTGCACAGTTCCCGTCTCCGTATCCCCCCTGGGTCAGACCCACACACACCGGGAGCACCGTGCACAGTTCCCGTCTCCGTATCCGCCCCCCTGGGTCAGACCCACACACACCGGGAGCACCGAGCACAGTTCCCGTCTCTGTATCCCCATGAGTCAGACCCACACACACCGGGAGCACCGTGCAGAGTTCCGGTCTCCGTATCCCCCCTGGGTCAGACCAAGACGTATCGGGAGCACAGTACACAGTTCCCGTCTCCGTATCCCCCCCGGGTCAGACCCACACACATCGGGAGCACCGTGCACAGTTCCCGTCTCCGTATCCCCCCCCCCCCAGGGTCAGACCCACACACACAGGGAGCATTGTGCACAGTTCCCCTCTCCGTATCCCCCCTGGGTCAGACCCACGCACACCAGGAGCACCGTGTACAGTTCCCGTCTCCGTATCCCCCCTGGGTCAGACCCACACACACAGGGAGTGCCGTGGACAGTTCAGGTCTCCGTATCCCCCCCAGTCATATCCACACACACCGGGAGCACCGTGTATAGTTCCCGTCTCCGTATTCCCCCTTGGTCAGACCCACACACCGGGAGCACCGTGCACAGTTCCCATCTCCATATCCCCCCTTGATGAAACCCACACACACAGGGAGCATCGTGCACAGTTCCCGTCTCCGTATCCCCCCTGGGCCAGACCAACACCCACCGGGAGCACCGTGGACAGTTCCCGTCTCTGTAAACCCCCCTGCGTCAGACCCACACCCACCGGGAGCACCGTGCACAGTTCCCCTCTCCGTATCCGTCCTGGGTCAGACCCACACACACCGGGAGCACCGTGCACAGTTCCCGTCTCCGTATCCCCCCTGGCTCAGACCCACACACACGGAGCACCGTGCACAGTTCCCGTCTCCATATCCGCCCACCCGGGTCAGACCAACATATACCGGGAGCATCGTGTACAGTTCCTGTCTCTTTAAACCCCCCTGCGTCAGACCAAGACACACCGGGAGCACAGTACACAGTTCCCATCTCCGTATCCCCCCGGGTCAGACCCACACACACCGGGAGCACCGTGCACAGTTCCCGTCTCCTTTCGCCCCCTGGGTCAGACCCACACACACAGGGAGCACCGTGCACAGTTCCTGTCTCCGTATCCCCCCGGGTCAGACCCACACACACCGGGAGCACCGTGCACAGTTCCCGTCTCCGTATCCCCCCGGGTCAGACCCACACACACAGGGAGCACCGTGTACAGTTCCCGTCTCTGTATCCCCCCCACCGGGTCAGACCCACACACACCGGGAGCAGCGTGCAAACTTCCCGTCAACGTATACGGAGACAGGAACTGTGCACGGTGCTCCCGGTGTGTGTGGGTCTGAGCCGGGGGGATACGGCTCAGACCCACCAACACCGGGGGCACCGTGTACAGTTCCCGTCTCCTTATCCCCCCTTGGTCAGACCCACACACAGGGAGCACCGTGCACAGTTCCCGTCTCCGTATCCCCCCTGGCTCAGATTCACACACACCGGGAGCACCGTGCACAGTTCCCGTCTCTGTAAACCCCCCTGCGTCAGACCCACACACACAGGGAGGACCGTGCACAGTTCCCCTCTCCGTGTCCGTATCCCACTGGGTCAGACCCAGACACACCGGGAGCACCGTGCACAGTTCCCGTCTCCTTATCCCCCCTTGGTCAGACCCACACACAGGGAGCACCGTGCACAGTTCCCGTCTCCGTGTCCCCCCGGGTCAGACCCACACACACCGGGAGCACCATGCACAGTTCCCGTCTCCGTATCCCCGCTGGGTCAGAGCAAGACACACCGGGAGCACCGTGCACAGTTCCCGTCTCCGTATCCCCCCTTGGCTGAGACCCACACACACAGGGAGCACCGTACACAGTTCCTGTCTCCGTATCCCCCCTGGATCAGACCCACACACACCGGGAGCACCATGCACAGTTCCCGTCTCCGTATCCCTCCTGGGTCAGACACACACACACACACACACACACACACAGGGAGCACCGTGCACAGTTCCCGTCTCCGTATCCCCCCTGGGTCAGACCCACACACACCGGGAGGACCGTGCACAGTTCCTGTCTCCGTATCCCTCCCCAGGGTCAGACCCACACACACACCGGGAGCACCGTGCACAGTTCCCGTCTCCGTATCCCTCCCCTGGGTCAGACCCACACACACACCGGGAGCACCGTGCACAGTTCCCGTCTCTGTATCACCCCACCCCCGGGTCAGACCCACACACACCGGGAGCACCGTGCACAGTTCCCGTGTCCGTATCCCTCCCCTGGGTCAGACCCACACACACCAGGAGCACCGTACACAGTTCCTATCTTGGTATCCCCCATAGGTCAGACCCACACACACCGGGAGTACAGTACACAGTTCCCGTCTTTGTATCCCCACGGGTCAGACCGAAACACACGGGGAGCACCGCGCACAGTTCCCATCTCCGTGACCCTCCTATGGGTCAGACCCACACACACCGGGAGCACCGTGCACAGTTCCCGTCTCCGTATCCGCCCCCGGGTCAGACCCACACACACCGTGAGCGCCCTGCAGAGTTCGCGTCTCCTTATCCGCCCTTGCTCAGACCCACACACAGGGAGCACCGTGCACAGTTCCCATCTCCGTATCCCCCCTGGTTCAGACCAACACACAGAGAGAACCGTGCACAGTTCCTGTCTCCGTATCCGCCCACCCGGGTCAGACGCACACACACCGGGAGGACCATGTACAGTTCCCGTCTCCGTATCCCCCCCCGGGACAGACCCACACCCACCGGGAGCACCGTGCACAGTTCCCGTCTACTTATCCCCCATGGGTCAGACCCACACACACCGGGAGTACCATGCACAGTTCCTGTCTCCGTATCCCCCCTGGGTCAGACCCACACACACCGGGAGTACAGTACACAGTTCCCATCTCTGTATTCCCATGGGTCAGACCGACACACACCGGGAGCACCGTGCACAGTTCCCGTCTACATATCCCCCCCCTAGGTCACACCCAGACACACCTGGAGCACCGTGCACAGTTCCTGTCTCCGTATCCCCCCGAGCTCAGACCCACACACACAGGGAGCACCGTGCACAGTTCCCCTCTCCGTATCCCCCCCGGGTCAGACCCACACACACCGTGAGCACCATGCAGAGTTCGCGTCTCCTTCTAAGCCCTTGGTCAGACCCACACACAGGGAGCACCGTGCACAGTTCCCGTCTCCGTATCCCCCCTGGGTCAGACCCACACCCACCGGGAGCACCATGCACAGTTCCCGTAACCGTATACCCCCCGGGTCAGACCCACACACACTCGGAGTACCGTGCACAGTTCCCGTCTCCGTATCCCCCGTGGGTCAGACCCACACACAGCGGGAATACTGTACACAGTTCCCGTCTCTGTATCCCCCTGGGTCAGACCCACACACACCGGGAGCACCGTGCACAGTTCCCGTCTCCTTATCCCCCCTGGGTCAGACCCACACACACCGGGAGCACCGTGCAGAGTTCCCGTCTCCGTATCCCCCCTGGGTCAGACCCACACACACCGGGAGCACCGTGCACAGTTCCCGTCTCCGTATCCCCCCGGGTCAGACCCACACACACTGGGAGCACCGTGCACAGTTCCCGTCTCCGTATCCCCCCTGGGTCAGACCCACACACACCGGGAGCACCATGCACAGTTCCCGTCTCTGTATCCCCCCTGGGTCAGACCAAGACACACCAGGAGCACAGTACACTGTTCCTGTCTGCGTATTCCCCTGGGTGAGACCCAGATACACAGGGAACTCAGTACACAGTTCCCGTCTCCGTATCCCCCCCACTGGGTCAGACCCACACACACCGGGAGGAGCGTGCAAACTTCCCGTCAACGTATTCCCGTCAAGATATACGGAGACGGGAACTGTGCACGGTGCTCCTGGTGTGTGTGGGTCTGAGCCAGGGGGGATACGGCTTAGACCCACACACACCGGGAGCACCGTGCACAGTTCCCGTCTCCATATCCTCCCCGGGTCAGACCCACACACACCGGGAGCACCATGCACAGTTCCTGTCTCCGTATTCCCCCGGGTCAGACCGACACACACCGGGAGCACCGTGCACAGTTCCCGTCTCCGTATCCCCCCTGGATCAGACCCACACACACCGGGAGCACCGTACACAGTTCCCCTCTCCGTATCCCCCCGGGTCAGACCCACATACACTGGGAGTACTGTGCACAGTTCCCGTCTCCGTATCCCCCGTGGGTCAGACCCACACACACCGGGAACACCGTGCACAGTTCCCGTCTCCACATCCCCCCTAGGTCACACCCAGACACACCGGGAGCACAGTACACATTTCCTGTCTCCGTATTCCCCCGGGTCAGACCGACACACACAGGGAACTCAGTGCACAATTCCCTTCTCCGTATCTCCCTGGGTCAGACCCACAAATGCCGGGAGCACAGTGCACAGTTCCCGTCTCCGTATCCCCCGCTGGGTCAGACCCACACACACCGGGAGCACCGTGCACAGTTCCCGTCTCCGTATCCCCCTCGGGTCAGACCCACACACACTGGGAGCACCGTGCACAGTTCCCGTCTCCGTATCTCCCTTGGTCAGACCCACACCCACTGGGAGCACCGTGCACAGTTCCTGTCTCCGTATCCCCCCTGGGTCAGACCCACACACACCGGGAGCACCGTGCACAGTTCCCGTCTCCGTATCCCCCCCGGGTCAGACCCACACACACCGGGAGCACCGTGCACAGTTCCCGTCTCCGTATCCCCCCTGGGTCAGACCCACACACACACAGGGAGCACCATGCACAGTTCCCGTCTCCGTATCCCCCCTGGAGTACAGTACACAGTTCCCGTCTTTGTATCCCCATGGGTCAGACCGAAACACACGGGGAGCACCGCGCACAGTTCCCATCTCCGTGACCCTCCTATGGGTCAGACCCACACACACCGGGAGCACCGTGCACAGTTCCCGTCTCCGTATCCCCCCCCGGGTCAGACCCACACACACCGGGAGCACCGTGCACAGTTCCCGTCTCCGTATCCCCCCTTGGTCAGACCCACACACACCGGGAGCACCGTGCACAGTTCCCGTCTCCGTATCCCCCCCGGGTCAGACCCACACACACAGGGAGCACCGTGCACAGTTCCCGTCTCCGTATCCCCATGGGTCAGACCCACACACACCGGGAGCACCGTGCACAGTTCCCGTCTCCGTATCCCCCCCGGGTCAGACCCACACACACAGGGAGCACCGTGCACAGTTCCCGTCTCCGTATCCCCCCTCGGTCAGACCAACACACAGAGAGAACCGTGCACAGTTCCCGTCTCCGTTTCCGCCCACCCGGGTCAGACGCACACACACCGGGAGGACCATGTACAGCTCCCGTCTCCGTATCCCCCCCCGGGACAGACCCACACCCACCGGGAGCACCGTGCACAGTTCCCGTCTACTTATCCCCCAAGGGTCAGACCCACACACACCGGGAGTACCATGCACAGTTCCTGTCTCCGTATCCCCCCTGGGTCAGACCCACACACACCGGGAGTACAGTACACAGTTCCCATCTCTGTATTCCCATGGGTCAGACCGACACACACCGGGAGCACCGTGCACAGTTCCAGTCTCCGTATCCCCCCTGGCTCAGACCCACACACACAGGGAGCACCGTGCACAGTTCCCCTCTCCGTATCCCCCCCGGGTCAGACCCACACACACCGGGAGCACCGTGCACAGTTCCCGTCTCCGTATACCCCCCGGGTCAGACCCACACACACTCGGAGTACCATGCACAGTTCCCGGCTCCGTATCCCCCGTGGGTCAGACCCACACACACCGGGAATACTGTACACAGTTCCCGTCTCTGTATCCCCCTGGGTCAGACCCACACACACCGGGAGCACCGTGCACAGTTTTCGTCTCCTTATCCCCCCTTGGTCAGACCCACACACACCGGGAGCACCGTGCACAGTTCCCGTCTCCGTATCCCCCGTTGGTCAGACCCACACACACAGGGAGCATCGTGCACAGTTCCCCTCTCCGTATCCCCCCTGGGTCAGACCCACACACACCGGGAGCACCGTGCACAGTTCCCGTCTCCGTATCCCCCTATGGGTCAGACCCACACACACCGGGAGCACCGTGCACAGTTCCCGTCTCCGTATCTCCCCTTGGGTCAGACCCACACACACCGGGAGCACCATGCACAGTTCCCGTCTCCGTATCCCCCCCACCGGGTCAGACCCACACACACCGGGAGCACCGTGCACAGTTCCCGTCACTGTATCTCCTCCTTGGTCCGACCCACACACACAGGGAGCACCGTGCACAGTTCCCCTCTCCGTATTCCCCCTGGGTCAGAGCCACAAACACCGAGAGCACCGTGCACAGTTCCCGTCTCCGTATCCCCCCCGGGTCAGTCCCACACCCACCGGGAGCACCGTGCACAGTTCCCCTCTCCGTATCCCCCTGGGTCAGACCCACACACACTCGGAGTACCGTGCACTGTTCCCGTCTCCGTATCCCCCGTGGGTCAGACCCACACACACCGGGAATACTGTGCACAGTTCCCGTCTCTGTATCCCCATGGGTCAGACCGACATACACGGGGAGCACTGCGCACTGTTCCTGTGTCCGTATCCTCTGCTGGGTCAGACCCACACACACAGGGAGCACCATGTACAGTTCCTGTCTCAGTATCCCCCCTGGGTCAGACCCACACACACCGGGAGTAGCGTGCAGAGTTCCCGTCTCCCTGTCCTCCTCGGGTCAGACCCACACACAGGGAACTCCGTGCAGAATTCCTGTCTCCATATCCCCCCTGGGTCAGACCCACACACACCGGGAGTAGCGTGCAGAGTTCCCGTCTCCCTGTCCTCCTCGGGTCAGACCCACACACAGGGAACTCCGTGCAGAATTCCCGTCTCCGTATCCCCCTGGGTCAGACCCACACACACCGGGTGCACCGTGCACAGTTCCTGTCTCAGTATCCCCCCTGGGTCAGACCCACATACACCGGGAGCACCGTGCACTGTTCCCGTCTCCGTATCCCCCCCTTCGGGTCAGACCCACACACACCAGGAGTACCGTGCACAGTTCCCGTCTCTGTAAACCCCCCCTGGGTGAGACCCACACACACCGGGAGCATCGTGCACAGTTCCCGTCTCCTTATCCCCCCTGGGTCAGACCCACACACACCGGGAGCACCGTGCACAGTTCCCGTCTCCGTATCCCCACTGGGTCAGACCCACACACACCGGGAGCACCGTGCACAGTTCCCGTCTCCGTATCCCCCCCGGGTCAGACCCACACACACCGGGAGCACCGTGCACAGTTCCCGTCTCCGTATCCCCCCTGGGTCAGACCCACACACACCGGGAGCACCGTGCACAGTTCCCGTCTCCGTATCCCCCCCGGGTCAGACCCACACACACCGGGAGCACCGTGCACAGTTCCCGTCTCCGTATCCCCCCTGGCTCAGACCCACACACACCGGGAGCACCGTGCACAGTTCCCGTCTCCGTATCCCACCCACCGGGTCAGACCCACACACACCAGGAGTACCGTGCACAGTTCCCATCTCTGTAAACCCCCCTGGGTGAGACCCACACACACCGGGAGCTCCGTGCACAGTTCCCATCTCCGTATCCCTCCGGGTCAGACCGACACCCACCGGGAGCACCGTGCACAGTTCCCGTCTCCGTATCCCCCCTTGGTCAGACCCACACACACAGGGAGCACCGTGCACAGTTCCCGTCTCCGTATCCCCCCTGGGTCAGACCCACACACACCGGGAGCACCGTGCACAGTTCACGTCTCTGTGTTCCCCCCTGGGTCAGACCCACACCCACCGGGAGCACCGTGCACAGTTCCCGTCTCCGTATCCCCCCTGGGTCAGACCCACACACACCGGGAGCACCGTGCACAGTTCCCGTCTCCGTATCCCCCCCACCGGGTCAGACCCACACACACCGGGAGCACCGTGCACAGTTCCCGTCACTGTATCTCCTCCTTGGTCAGACCCACACACACAGGGAGCACCGTGCACAGTTCCCCTCTCCGTATTCCCCCTGGGTCAGAGCCACACACACCGGGAGCACCGTGCACAGTTCCCGTCTCCGTATCCCCCCCGGGTCAGACCCACACCCACCGGGAGCACCGTGCACAGTTCCCGTCTCCGTATCCCCCTGGGTCAGACCCACACACACTCGGAGTACCGTGCACAGTTCCCGTCTCCGTATCCCCCGTGGGTCAGACCCACACACACCGGGAGCACCGTGCACAGTTCCCGTCTCCGTATGCCCCCCACCGGGTCAGACCCACACACACCCGGAGTACCGTGCACAGTTCCCGTCTCTGTATCCCCCCGGGTGAGACCCACACACACAGAGAGCACCGTGCACAGTTCCCGTCTCCTTATCCCCCCTTGGTCAGAACCACACACAGGGAGCATCGTGCACAGTTCCCCTCTCCGTATCCCCCCTGGGTCAGACCCACACACACAGGGAGCACCGTGCACAGTTCCCGTCTCCGTATCCCCCCTGGCTCAGACCCACACACACCGGGAGCACCGAGCACAGTTCCCGTTTCCGTATCCCCCCCACCGGGTCAGACCCACACACACCAGGAGTACCGTGCACAGTTCCCCTCTCTGTATTCCCCCTGGGTCAGAGCCACAAACACCGAGAGCACCGTGCACAGTTCCCGTCTCCGTATCCCCCCCGGGTCAGACCCACACCCACCGGGAGCACCGTGCACAGTTCCCCTCTCCGTATCCCCCTGGGTCAGACCCACACACACCGGGAGCACCGTGCACAGTTCCCGTCTCCGTATCCCCCCCACCGGGTCAGACCCACACACACCGGGAGCACCGTGCACAGTTCCCGTCACTGTATCTCCTCCTTGGTCAGACCCACACACACAGGGAGCACCGTGCACAGTTCCCCTCTCTGTGTTCCCCCTGGGTCAGAGCCACAAACACCGAGAGCACCGTGCACAGTTCCCGTCTCCGTATCCCCCCCGGGTCAGTCCCACACCCACCGGGAGCACCGTGCACAGTTCCCCTCTCCGTATCCCCCTGGGTCAGACCCACACACACTCGGAGTACCGTGCACTGTTCCCGTCTCCGTATCCCCCGTGGGTCAGACCCACACACACCGGGAATACTGTGCACAGTTCCCGTCTCTGTATCCCCATGGGTCAGACCGACATACACGGGGAGCACTGCGCACTGTTCCCGTGTCCGTATCCCCCGCTGGGTCAGACCCACGCACACAGGGAGCACCATGTACAGTTCCTGTCTCAGTATCCCCCCTGGGTCAGACCCACACACACCGGGAGTAGCGTGCAGAGTTCCCGTCTCCCTGTCCTCCTCGGGTCAGACCCACACACAGGGAACTCCGTGCAGAATTCCCGTCTCCGTATCCCCCTGGGTCAGACCCACACACACCGGGAGCACCGTGCACAGTTCCCGTCTCCGTATCCCCCCTGGGTCAGACCCACACACACCGGGAGCACCGTGCACAGTTCCCGTCTCCGTATCCCCCCCACCGGGTCAGACCCACACACACTGGGAGCACCGTGCACAGTTCCCGTCACTGTATCTCCTCCTTGGTCAGACCCACACACACAGGGAGCACCGTGCACAGTTCCCCTCTCCGTATTCCCCCTGGGTCAGAGCCACAAACACCGAGAGCACCGTGCACAGTTCCCGTCTCCGTATCCCCCCTGGGTCAGACCCACACCCACCGGGAGCACCGTGCACAGTTCCCCTCTCCGTATCCCCCTGGGTCAGACCCACACACACTCGGAGTACCGTGCACTGTTCCCGTCTCCGTATCCCCCGTGGGTCAGACCCACACACACCGGGAATACTGTGCACAGTTCCTGTCTCAGTATCCCTCCGGGTCAGACCGACACACACCGGGAGCACCGTGCACAGTTCCCGTCTCCGTATCCCCCCTGGGTCAGACCCACACACACAGGGAGCACCGTGCACAGTTCCCGTCTCCGTATCCCCCCTGGCTCAGACCCACACACACCGGGAGCACCGAGCACAGTTCCCGTCTCCGTATCCCCCCCGGGTCAGACCCACACACACCGGGAGCACCGTGCACAGTTCACGTCTCTGTGTTCCCCCCGGGTACCCACACCCACCGGGAGCACCGTGCACAGTTCCCGTCTCCGTATCCCCCCTGGGTCAGACCCACACACACCGGGAGCACCGTGCACAGTTCCCGTCACTGTATCTCCTCCTTGGTCAGACCCACACACACAGGGAGCACCGTGCACAGTTCCCCTCTCCGTATTCCCCCTGGGTCAGAGCCACAAACACCGAGAGCACCGTGCACAGTTCCCGTCTCCGTATCCCCCCCGGGTCAGTCCCACACCCACCGGGAGCACCGTGCACAGTTCCCCTCTCCGTATCCCCCTGGGTCAGACCCACACACACTCGGAGTACCGTGCACTGTTCCCGTCTCCGTATCCCCCGTGGGTCAGACCCACACACACCGGGAATACTGTGCACAGTTCCCGTCTCTGTATCCCCATGGGTCAGACTGACATACACGGGGAGCACTGCGCACTGTTCCCGTCTCCGTATCCCCCCTTGGTCAGACCCACACACACAGGGAGCACCGTGCACAGTTCCTGTCTCAGTATCCCCCCTGGGTCAGACCCACACCCACCGGGAGCACCGTGCACAGTTCCCGTCTCCGTATCCCCCCCCGGGTCAGACCCACACACACTGGGAGCACCGTGCACAGTTCCCCTCTCCGTATCCCCCTGGGTCAGAGCCACAAACACCGAGAGCACCGTGCACAGTTCCCGTCTCCGTATCCGCCCACCCGGGTCAGACCCACATATACCGGGAGCACCGTGTGCAGTTCCCGTCTCCGTATCCCCCCTGGGTCAGACCCACACCCACCGGGAGCACCGTGCACAGTTCCCGTCACTGTATCTCCCCCTGGGTCAGACCCACACACACTCGGAGTACCGTGCACAGTTCCCGTCTCCGTATCCCCCGTCGGTCAGACCCACACACACCGGGAATACTGTGCACAGTTCCCGTCTCTGTATCCCCATGGGTCAGACCGACACACACGGGGAGCACTGCGCACTGTTCCCGTGTCCGTATCCTCCGCTGGGTCAGACCCACACACACAGGGAGCACCATGCACATTTCCCGTCTCCGTATCCCCCCCCCCCCCCCCCGGGTCAGACCCACACACACCGGGTGCACCATGCACAGTTCCTGTCTCAGTATCCCCCCGGGTCAGACCCACATACACCGGGAGCACCGTGCACAGTTCCTGTCTCAGTATCCCCCCGGGTCAGACCCACACACACCGGGAATACTGTGCACAGTTCCCGTCTCTGTATCCCCATGGGTCAGACCGACATACACGGGGAGCACTGCGCACAGTTCCCGTCTCCGTATCCCCCGCTGGGTCAGACCCACACACACAGGGAGCACCGTGCACAGTTCCTGTCTCAGTATCCCCCCTGGGTCAGACCCACATACACCGGGAGTAGCGTGCAGAGTTCCCGTCTCCCTGTCCTCCTCGGGTCAGACCCACACACAGGGAACTCCGTGCAGAATTCCCGTCTCCGTATCCCCCTGGGTCAGACCCACACACACCGGGAGCACCGTGCACAGTTCCCGTCTCCGTATCCCCCCTGGGTCAGACCCACACACACCGGGAGCACCGTGCACAGTTCCCGTCTCCGTATCCCCCCCGGGTCAGACCCACACACACCGGGAGCACCGTGCACAGTTCCCGTCTCCGTATCCCCGCTGGCTCAGACCCACACACACCGGGAGCACCGTGCACAGTTCCCGTCTCCGTATCCCCCCCACCGGGTCAGACCCACACACACCAGGAGTACCGTGCACAGTTCCCGTCTCTGTAAACCCCCCTGGGTGAGACCCACACACACCGGGAGCACCGTGCACAGTTCCCGTCTCCGTATCCCCCCCACCGGGTCAGACCCACACACACCAGGAGCACCGTGCACAGTTCCCGTCTCTGTAAACCCCCCTGGGTGAGACCCACACACACCGGGAGCACCGTGCACAGTTCCCGTCTCCGTATCCCCTCTGGCTCAGACCCACACACACTGGGAGCACCGAGCACAGTTCACGTCTCTGTATCCCCCTGGGTCAGACCGACACCCACCGGGAGCACCGTGCACAGTTCCCGTCTCCGTATCCCCCCTTGGTCAGACCCACACACACCGGGAGCACCGTGCACAGTTCACGTCTCTGTGTTCCCCCCGGGTACCCACACCCACCGGGAGCACCGTGCACAGTTCCCGTCACTGTATTCCCCCTGGGTCAGACCCACACACACCGGGAGCACCGTGCACAGTTCCCGTCTCTGTATCCCCCCCACCGGGTCAGACCCACACACACCGGGAGCACCGTGCACAGTTCCCGTCACTGTATCTCCTCCTTGGTCAGACCCACACACACAGGGAGCACCGTGCACAGTTCCCGTCTCCGTATCCCCCCTGGGTCAGACCCACACACACCGGGAGCACCGTGCACAGTTCCCGTCTCCGTATCCCCCCCGGGTCAGACCCACACACACCGGGAGCACCGTGCACAGTTCCCCTCTCCGTATCCCCCTGGGTCAGACCCACACACACCGGGAGTACCGTGCACAGTTCCCGTCTCCGTATCCCCCGTGGGTCAGACCCACACACACCGGGAGCACCGTGCACAGTTCCCGTCTCCGTATCCCCCCCACCGGGTCAGACCCACACACACCGGGAGCACCGTGCACAGTTCCCGTCTCTGTATCCCCCCGGGTCAGACCCACACACACCGGGAGCACCGTGCACAGTTCCCGTCTCCGTATCCCCCCTTGGTCAGACCCACACACATGGGAGCACCGTGCACAGTTCCCGTCTCCGTATCCCCCCTGGGTCAGACCCACACACACCGGGAGCACCGTGCACAGTTCCCGTCTCCGTATCCCCTCCACCGGGTCAGACCCACACACACCGGGAGCACCGTGCACAGTTCCCGTCACTGTATCTCCTCCTTGGTCAGACCCACACACACAGGGAGCACCGTGCACAGTTCCCCTCTCCGTATTCCCCCTGGGTCAGAGCCACAAACACCGAGAGCACCGTGCACAGTTCCCGTCTCCGTATCCCCCCCGGGTCAGTCCCACACCCACCGGGAGCACCGTGCACAGTTCCCCTCTCCGTATCCCCCTGGGTCAGACCCACACACACTCGGAGTACCGTGCACTGTTCCCGTCTCCGTATCCTCCGTGGGTCAGACCCACACACACCGGGAGTACCGTGCACAGTTCCCGTCTCCGTATGCCCCCCACCGGGTCAGACCCACACACACCAGGAGTACCGTGCACAGTTCCCGTCTCTGTAAACCCCCCGGGTGAGACCCACACACACAGAGAGCACCGTGCACAGTTCCCGTCTCCTTATCCCCCCTTGGTCAGAACCACACACAGGGAGCATCGTGCACAGTTCCCCTCTCCGTATCCCCCCTGGGTCAGACCCACACACACAGGGAGCACCGTGCACAGTTCCCGTCTCCGTATCCCCCCTGGCTCAGACCCACACACACCGGGAGCACCGAGCACAGTTCCCGTCTCCGTATCCCCCCTGGGTCAGACCCACACACACCGGGAGCACCGTGCACAGTTCCCGTCTCCGTATCCCCCCTGGGTCAGACCCACACACACCGGGAGCACCGTGCACAGTTCCCGTCTCCGTATCCCCCCCCCGGGTCAGACCCACACACACCGGGAGCACCGTGCACAGTTCCCGTCACTGTATCTCCTCCTTGGTCAGACCCACACACACAGGGAGCACCGTGCACAGTTCCCCTCTCCGTATTCCCCCTGGGTCAGAGCCACAAACACCGAGAGCACCGTGCACAGTTCCCGTCTCCGTATCCCCCCCGGGTCAGTCCCACACCCACCGGGAGCACCGTGCACAGTTCCCCTCTCCGTATCCCCCTGGGTCAGACCCACACACACTCGGAGTACCGTGCACTGTTCCCGTCTCCGTATCCTCCGTGGGTCAGACCCACACACACCGGGAGTACCGTGCACAGTTCCCGTCTCCGTATGCCCCCCACCGGGTCAGACCCACACACACCAGGAGTACCGTGCACAGTTCCCGTCTCTGTAAACCCCCCGGGTGAGACCCACACACACAGAGAGCACCGTGCACAGTTCCCCTCTCCGTATCCCCCCTGGGTCAGACCCACACACACAGGGAGCACCGTGCACAGTTCCCGTCTCCGTATCCCCCCTGGCTCAGACCCACACACACCGGGAGCACCGAGCACAGTTCCCGTTTCCGTATCCCCCCCACCGGGTCAGACCCACACACACCAGGAGTACCGTGCACAGTTCCCGTCTCTGTAAACCCCCCTGGGTGAGACCCACACACACCGGGAGCTCTGTGCACAGTTTCCGTCTCCTTATGCCCACTTCGTCAGACCCACACAGTGGGAGCACTGTGCACAGTTCCCCTCTCTGTATCCCCTCTGGCTCAGACCCACGCACACAGGGCGCACCGTGCACAGTTCCCATCTCCGTATCCCTCCGGGTCAGACCGACACCCACCGGGAGCACCGTGCACAGTTCCCGTCTCCGTATCCCCCCTTGGTCAGACCCACACACACAGGGAGCACCGTGCACAGTTCCCCTCTCTGTATCCCCTCTGGCTCAGACCCACACACACCGGGAGCACCGTGCACAGTTCCCCTCTCTGTATCCCCTCTGGCTCAGACCCACACACACAGGGAGCACCGTGCACAGTTCCCGTCACTGTATCTCCTCCTTGGTCAGACCCACACACACAGGGAGCACCGTGCACAGTTCCCCTCTCTGTATTCCCCCTGGGTCAGAGCCACAAACACCGAGAGCACCGTGCACAGTTCCCGTCTCCGTATCCCCCCCGGGTCAGTCCCACACCCACCGGGAGCACCGTGCACAGTTCCCCTCTCCGTATCCCCCTGGGTCAGACCCACACACACCGGGAGCACCATGCACAGTTCCCGTCTCCGTATCCCCCCCACCGGGTCAGACCCACACACACCGGGAGCACCGTGCACAGTTCCCCTCTCCGTATCCCCCTGGGTCAGACCCACACACACTCGGAGTACCGTGCACTGTTCCCGTCTCCGTATCCCCCGTGGGTCAGACCCACACACACCGGGAATACTGTGCACAGTTCCCGTCTCTGTATCCCCATGGGTCAGACCGACATACACGGGGAGCACTGCGCACTGTTCCCGTGTCCGTATCCCCCGCTGGGTCAGACCCACGCACACAGGGAGCACCATGTACAGTTCCTGTCTCAGTATCCCCCCTGGGTCAGACCCACACACACCGGGAGTAGCGTGCAGAGTTCCCGTCTCCCTGTCCTCCTCGGGTCAGACCCACACACAGGGAACTCCGTGCAGAATTCCCGTCTCCGTATCCCCCTGGGTCAGACCCACACCCACCGGGAGCACCGTGCACAGTTCCCGTCTCCGTATCCCCCCTGGGTCAGACCCACACACACCGGGAGCACCGTGCACAGTTCCCGTCTCCGTATCCCCCCCACCGGGTCAGACCCACACACACCGGGAGCACCGTGCACAGTTCCCGTCACTGTATCTCCTCCTTGGTCAGACCCACACACACAGGGAGCACCGTGCACAGTTCCCCTCTCCGTATTCCCCCTGGGTCAGAGCCACAAACACCGAGAGCACCGTGCACAGTTCCCGTCTCCGTATCCCCCCTGGGTCAGTCCCACACCGACCGGGAGCACCGTGCACAGTTCCCCTCTCCGTATCCCCCTGGGTCAGACCCACACACACTCGGAGTACCGTGCACTGTTCCCGTCTCCGTATCCTCCGTGGGTCAGACCCACACATACCGGGAATACTGTGCACAGTTCCTGTCTCAGTATCCCTCCGGGTCAGACCGACACCCACCGGGAGCACCGTGCACAGTTCCCGTCTCCGTATCCCCCCTTGGTCAGACCCACACACACAGGGAGCACCGTGCGCAGTTCCCCTCTCTGTATCCCCCCTGGCTCAGACCCACACACACCGGGAGCACCGAGCACAGTTCCCGTCTCCGTATCCCCCCCGGGTCAGACCCACACACACCGGGAGCACCGTGCACAGTTCATGTCTCTGTGTTCCCCCCTGGGTCAGACCCACACCCACCGGGAGCACCGTGCACAGTTCCCGTCTCCGTATCCCCCCTGGGTCAGACCCACACACACCGGGAGCACCGTGCACAGTTCCCGTCACTGTATCTCCTCCTTGGTCAGACCCACACACACAGGGAGCACCGTGCACAGTTCCCCTCTCCGTATTCCCCCTGGGTCAGAGCCACAAACACCGAGAGCACCGTGCACAGTTCCCGTCTCCGTATCCCCCCCGGGTCAGTCCCACACCCACCGGGAGCACCGTGCACAGTTCCCCTCTCCGTATCCCCCTGGGTCAGACCCACACACACTCGGAGTACCGTGCACTGTTCCCGTCTCCGTATCCCCCGTGGGTCAGACCCACACACACCGGGAATACTGTGCACAGTTCCCGTCTCTGTATCCCCATGGGTCAGACCGACATACACGGGGAGCACTGCGCACTGTTCCCGTGTCCGTATCCCCCGCTGGGTCAGACCCACGCACACAGGGAGCACCATGTACAGTTCCTGTCTCAGTATCCCCCCTGGGTCAGACCCACACACACCGGGAGTAGCGTGCAGAGTTCCCGTCTCCCTGTCCTCCTCGGGTCAGACCCACACACAGGGAACTCCGTGCAGAATTCCCGTCTCCGTATCCCCCTGGGTCAGACCCACACACACCGGGAGCACCGTGCACAGTTCCTGTGTACGTATTCCCCCCGGGTCAGACCCACACCCACCGGGAGCACCGTGCACAGTTCCCGTCTCCGTATCCCCCCCCGGGTCAGACCCACACACACTGGGAGCACCGTGCACAGTTCCCCTCTCCGTATTCCCCCTGGGTCAGAGCCACAAACACCGAGAGCACCGTGCACAGTTCCCGTCTCCGTATCCGCCCACCCGGGTCAGACCCACATATACCGGGAGCACCGTGTACAGTTCCCGTCTCCGTATCCCCCCTGGGTCAGACCCACACCCACCGGGAGCACCGTGCACAGTTCCCGTCACTGTATCTCCCCCTGGGTCAGACCCACACACACTCGGAGTACCGTGCACAGTTCCCGTCTCCGTATCCCCCGTCGGTCAGACCCACACACACCGGGAATACTGTGCACAGTTCCCGTCTCTGTATCCCCATGGGTCAGACCGACACACACGGGGAGCACTGCGCACTGTTCCCGTGTCCGTATCCTCCGCTGGGTCAGACCCACACACACAGGGAGCACCATGCACATTTCCCGTCTCAGTATCCCCCCCGCGGTCAGACCCACACACACCGGGAGCACCGTGCACAGTTCCTGTCTCAGTATCCCCCCGGGTCAGACCCACATACACCGGGAGCACCGTGCACAGTTCCCGTCTCCGTATCCCCCCCACCGGGTCAGACCCACACACACCTGGAGTACCGTGCACAGTTCCCGTCTCTGTAAACCCCCCCTGGGTGAGACCCACACACACCGGGAGCATCGTGCACAGTTCCCGTCTCCTTATCCCCCCTGGGTCAGACCCACACACACCGGGTGCACCGTGCACAGTTCCTGTCTCAGTATCCCCCCTGGGTCAGACCCACATACACCGGGAGTAGCGTGCAGAGTTCCCGTCTCCCTGTCCTCCTCGGGTCAGACCCACACACAGGGAACTCCGTGCAGAATTCCCGTCTCCGTATCCCCCTGGGTCAGACCCACACACACCGGGAGCACCGTGCACAGTTCCCGTCTCCGTATCCCCCCTGGGTCAGACCCACACACACCGGGAGCACCGTGCACAGTTCCCGTCTCCGTATCCCCCCCACCGGGTCAGACCCACACACACCGGGAGCACCGTGCACAGTTCCCGTCTCCGTATCTCCCCCTGGGTCAGACCCACACACACAGGGAGCACCGTGCACAGTTCCCGTCTCCGTATCCCCCCTGGGTCAGACCCACACACACCGGGAGCACCGTGCACAGTTCCCGTCTCCGTATCCCCCCTGGGTCAGACCCACACACACCGGGAGCACCGTGCACAGTTCCCGTCTCCGTATCCCCCTGGGTCAGACCCACACACACCGGGAGCACCGTGCACAGTTCCCGTCTCCGTATCCCCCGTGGGTCAGACCCACACACACCGGGAGCACCGTGCACAGTTCCCATCTCCGTATCCCTCCGGGTCAGACCGACACCCACCGGGAGCACCGTGCACAGTTCCCGTCTCCGTATCCCCCCTTGGTCAGACCCACACACACAGGGAGCACCGTGCACAGTTCCCGTCTCCGTATCCCCCCTGGCTCAGACCCACACACACTGGGAGCACCGTGCACAGTTCCCGTCTCCGTATCCCCCCCGGGTCAGACCCACACACACCGGGAGCACCGTGCACAGTTCACGTCTCTGTGTTCCCCCCTGGGTCAGACCCACACCCACCGGGAGCACCGTGCACAGTTCCCGTCTCCGTATTCCCCCTGGGTCAGACCCACACACACCGGGAGCACCGTGCACAGTTCCCGTCACTGTATCTCCTCCTTGGTCAGACCCACACACACCGGGAGCACCGTGCACAGTTCCCCTCTCCGTATTCCCCCTGGGTCAGAGCCACAAACACCGAGAGCACCGTGCACAGTTCCCGTCTCCGTATCCCCCCCAGGTCAGTCCCACACCCACCGGGAGCACCGTGCACAGTTCCCCTCTCCGTATTCCCCCGGGTCAGACCCACACACACTCGGAGTACCGTGCACTGTTCCCGTCTCCGTATCCCCCGTGGGTCAGACCCACACACACCGGGAATACTGTGCACAGTTCCCGTCTCTGTATCCCCATGGGTCAGACCGACATACACGGGGAGCACTGCGCACTGTTCCCGTGTCCGTATCCCCCGCTGGGTCAGACCCACGCACACAGGGAGCACCATGTACAGTTCCTGTCTCAGTATCCCCCCTGGGTCAGACCCACACACACCGGGAGTAGCGTGCAGAGTTCCCGTCTCCCTGTCCTCCTCGGGTCAGACCCACACACAGGGAACTCCGTGCAGAATTCCCGTCTCCGTATCCCCCTGGGTCAGACCCACACACACCGGGAGCACCGTGCACAGTTCCTGTGTACGTATTCCCCCCGGGTCAGACCCACACCCACCGGGAGCACCGTGCACAGTTCCCGTCTCCGTATCCCCCCCCGGGTCAGACCCACACACACTGGGAGCACCGTGCACAGTTCCCCTCTCCGTATTCCCCCTGGGTCAGAGCCACAAACACCGAGAGCACCGTGCACAGTTCCCGTCTCCGTATCCGCCCACCCGGGTCAGACCCACACACACCGGGAGCACCGTGCACAGTTCCCGTCTCCGTATCCCCCCTGGGTCAGACCCACACCCACCGGGAGCACCGTGCACAGTTCCCGTCACTGTATCTCCCCCTGGGTCAGACCCACACACACTCGGAGTACCGTGCACAGTTCCCGTCTCCGTATCCCCCGTCGGTCAGACCCACACACACCGGGAATACTGTGCACAGTTCCCGTCTCTGTATCCCCATGGGTCAGACCGACACACACGGGGAGCACTGCGCACTGTTCCCGTGTCCGTATCCTCCGCTGGGTCAGACCCACACACACAGGGAGCACCATGCACATTTCCCGTCTCCGTATCCCCCCCCCCCCCCCGGGTCAGACCCACACACACCGGGTGCACCATGCACAGTTCCTGTCTCAGTATCCCCCCGGGTCAGACCCACATACACCGGGAGCACCGTGCACAGTTCCTGTCTCAGTATCCCCCCGGGTCAGACCCACACACACCGGGAATACTGTGCACAGTTCCCGTCTCTGTATCCCCATGGGTCAGACCGACACACACCGGGAGCACCGTGCACAGTTCCCGTCTCCGTATCCCCCCTGGGTCAGACCCACACACACCGGGAGCACCGTGCACAGTTCCCGTCTCAGTATCCCCCCTGGGTCAGACCCACATACACCGGGAGTAGCGTGCAGAGTTCCCGTCTCCCTGTCCTCCTCGGGTCAGACCCACACACAGGGAACTCCGTGCAGAATTCCCGTCTCCGTATCCCCCTGGGTCAGACCCACACACACCGGGAGCACCGTGCACAGTTCCCGTCTCCGTATCCCCCCTGGGTCAGACCCACACACACCGGGAGCACCGTGCACAGTTCCCGTCTCTGTATTCCCCCCGGGTCAGACCCACACCCACCGGGAGCACCGTGCACATTTCCCGTCTCCGTATCCCCCCCGGGTTGGACCCACACACACCGGGAGCACCGTGCACAGTTCCCGTCTCCGTATCCCCCCCGGGTCAGACCCACACACACCTGGAGCACCGTGCACAGTTCCCGTGTCCGTATCCCCCCTGGGTCAGACCCACACACACCGGGAGCACCGTGCACAGTTCCCGTCTCCGTATCCCCTCCCCCCCCCGGGTCAGACCCACACACACCGGGAGCATCGTGCACAGTTCCCCTCTCCGTATCCCCCCGGGTCAGACTCACACACTCCGTGAGCACCGTGCACAGTTCCCGTCTCTGTATCCCCCCCGGGTCAGACGCACACACACCGGGAGCACCGTGTACAGTTCCCCTCTCCATATCCCCCCTCGGTCAGACCCACACACACCGGGAGCACCGTGCACAGTTCCTGACTCCGTATCTCCCGTGGGTCAGACCCACACACACTGGGAACACCGTGCACAGTTCCCGTCTCTGTAAATCCCCCTGGGTCAGACCCACTCACACCGGGAGCACCGTGTACACTTCCCGTCTCCGTAAATCCCCCTGGGTCAGACGCACACACACCGGGAGCACCGTGTACAGTTCCCGTCTCTGTAAATCCCCCTGGGTCAGACCCACACACACCGGGAGCACCGTGTACAGTTCCCGTCTCTGTAAATCCCCCTGGGTCAGACGCACACACACCGGGAGCACCGTGTACAGTTCCCGTCTCTGTAAAACCCCCTGGGTGAGACGCACACACACCGGGAGCACCGTACACAATTCCCGGCTACTTATCCCCCACGGGTCAGACCCACACACCCTGGGAGCACCGTGCACAGTTCCTGTCTCTGTATCCCCATGGGGCAGTCCCGACACACACCGGGAGCACCGTGCACAGTTCCCGTCTCCGTATCCCCCCCTGGGTCAGACCCACACACATCAGGAACACCGTGCACAGTTCCCATCTCCGTATCCCCCCCGGGTCAGTCCCACACACACCGGGAGCACCGTGCACAGTTCCCGTCTCTATATCCCCCGGGTCAGACCCACACACACCGGGAGCACCGTGCACAGTTCCCGTCTCCGTATCCCCCCCGGGTCAGACCCACACACATCGGGAGCACCGTGCACAGTTCCCGTCTCCGTATCACCCCCCCCCCCCGGTCAGACCCACACACACTGGGAGCACCGTGCACAGTTCCCGTCTCTGTAAACCCCCCTGGGTGAGACCCACACACACCGGGAGCACCGTGCACAGTTCCCGTCTCCGTATCCCCCCCGGGTCAGACCCACACACTCCGGGAGCACCGCGCACAGTTCCCGTCTCCGTATCCCCCCCGGGTCAGACCCACACACACCAGGAGCACCGTGCACAGTTCCTGATTTCTGATCTCTGTCTTCCTGATTTTCCAGGAGCTGCGTGCTCGGCTGAAATCGAGTCAGGAGTCGTGTGCTGCGCTGCGGAAGCAGATTTCCGACGCCGCGGAGCGATGGCAGCTGACTGAGAGGCAGGCGGGGGAGGCCGAGCGGGAGAGGGATTCTCTCCAGCGCTCTCACCGGGCACTGCAGGAGGAACTGAGGCAGCAGAGGGAGGAGATCGGGAACCTCCGGAGGTATAGGACGATATCCCCACTGCCTCTGTCTCTCTCTGTCCCCCCCCCACTGTCCCCACCGCCCCCCACTGTCCTCACTCTGCCCCTCCCGGTCCACCTCCCTCTCCCTCTTCCCCCTCCCTCTTCCCCTCCCTCTTCCCCTCCCTCTTCCCCCTCCCTCTTCCCCTCCCTCTTCCCCCTCACTCTTCCCCCTCCCTCTTCCCCCCCACTCTTCCCCCTCCCTCTTCCCCCCCTTCCCCCTCCCTCTTCCCCCTTCCCCCTCCCTCTTCCCCCTCCCTCTTACCCCCCTCTTCCCCCTCCCTCTTCCCCCCCTCTTCCCCCTCCCTCTTCCCCCTCCCTCTTCCCCCCTTCCCCCTCCCTCTTCCCCCCTCTTCCCCCCTTCCCCCTCCCTCTTCCCCTTCCCTCTTCCCCACTCCCTCTTCCCCCCTCCCTCTTCCCCCCTCCCTCTTCCCCCCTTTCCCCCTCCCTCTTCCCCCTCCCTCTTCCCCCTCCCTCTTCCCCCTCCCCCTCCCCTCTTCCCCCTCCCTCTTCCCCCCTCTTCCCCCCTTCCCCCTCCCTCTTCCCCCTCCCTCTTCCCCCTCCCTCTTCCCCCCTCCCTCTTCCCCCTCCCTTTCCCCCTCCCTCTTCCCCCTCCCTCTTCCCCCTCCCTCTTCCCCCTCCCTCTTCCCCCTCCCTCTTCCCCCCTCCCTCTTCCCCGTCCCTCTTCCCCCTCCCTCTTTCCCCCCTCCCTCTTACCCCCATTCCCCCTCCCTCTTCCCCCTCCCTCTTCCCCCTCCCTCTTCCCCCTCTCTCTTCCCCCTCCCTCTTCCCCCTCCCTCTTGCCCCCTCCCTCTTACCCCCATTCCCTCTCCCTCTTCCCCCTCCCTCTTGCCCCTCCCTCTTCCCCCTCCCTCTTCCCCCTCCTTCTTTCCCCCCTCCCTCTTTCCCCCCTCCCTCCCCCCTCCCTCTTCCCCCCACTCACACTCTCACTCACTCTCACTCTCACTCTGTCCTCAGGCAGGGTTCCGAGGGGGAGCAGGCTGCCCTCTCGCTGACCAGCCGACTCCACTCCCTCGAGGAGGAGCTGAGGAGGGCGAAGGAGTCGGCGAGGGACGAGCTGACGGTGATCCGTGAGGAGCGAGAAGGTTTCTCCCGGGCCAAGGAGGAGATGGAGGCCAAGGCGGAGAGGGGGTGGGTGGCAGTCTGTTCCCCTCATTCTCACCTTCCCCCTTCCCCTCCCTCTCTCTTTCCCCGGATCCCCTCACCCTCAGCTCCCTCTCCTCCTTCCCTCCTCACCCCAATCCCCACCTCCCCTGCCTTCCTGTTCTCCCAACTCCCCGACCGAGATGAAGGAATTAAAAGTAACATTAGCAAATTCTTAGATGACCCAAAGCTGCGGAGGATGTTATGATAACGCAGGTTGGGTGAGTGGGCAGATGCACGGCAGATGCAGTTTAATGTGGATAATTGTGAGGTTATCCACTTTGGTGGCAAGAACAGGAAGGCAGATTACTGGTGTCAAGTCAGGAAAAGGGGAATCTGTGTGTCCTTGTTCATCAGTCCTTTAACATCTGCCGGACGATGCTGAGGATGTTCTACGAGTCTGTGGTGGCCAGTGCTATCATGTTTGCTGTTGTGTGCTGGGGCAGCAGGCTGAGGGTAGCAGACACCAACAGAAATCGACAAACTCATTCGTAAGGCCAGTGATGTTGTGGGGATGGAACTGGACTCTCTGACGGTGGTGTCTGAAAAGCGGATGCTGTCCAAGTTGCATGCCATCTTGGACAATGTCTCCCATCCACTACATAATGTACTGGGTGGGCACAGGAGTACATTCAGCCAGAGACTCATTCCACCGAGATGCAACACAGAGCGTCATAGGAAGTCATTCCTGCCTGTGGCCATCAAACTTTACAACTCCTCCCTTGGAGGGTCAGACACCCTGAGCCAATAGGCTGGTCCTGGACTTGTTTCCTGGCATAATTTATAATCTACACATTACTATTTAATTATCGTTTTATGTTGCTGTATTTATACTCTACTCCTGGTTGGGGCAACTGTAACGAACATCAATTTCCCTCGTGAGGGTCTCGCCTGTGCTCGGTTCCCTCACCTCGGACGGGTTGGCGGGGCGGGGGGGGGAGGGTGTTCAGTGGGACGTGAGTTGGCGCTGGGAGCGTGGTGTGCGTTAAATGAAGCAGATTAAATGAAGCCTTACCAACACTGACGATCGAAGGCAAGGTCAGGGAGACACTCACCGCCCGGAAACCGTCCCCTCGGCCCGTCTAGTGCGTGCCGAACCATTCGCCTGCCTCCAGGCCCCTCCCGCCCGCATCCAACCTTCCCTTCGGCGTCGACACCGAGCTCGCCTGCGCCGGGAACTCGCCCCACGCACCCCGAGTGAAGAATCGCCGCCAGCCCTGTGTTCCCCTTGAAGTTCTCACCCTCGACCCGTGACCTCTGGCTCGACTGGCAACGCAACCCAAGTGGAAAGGGCCAGTTATTATCAGTACCCCATCATAATTCTGTCCAGCTCGATCAAATCCTCCCCCTACCCAACCCAACCTGGTGCAGGGATTAAAGTCCCAACCTTGTACATCAGTCACCGAAAGCAGGTACAGCAGGCGGTGAAGAAAGCTAATGGTATGTTGGCCTTCATAACAAGGGGAGTTGAGTATAGGAGCAAAGAGGTCCTTCTGCAGTTGTACAGGGCCCTGGTGAGACCACACCTGGAGTATTGTGTGCAGTTTTGGTCTCCAAATTTGAGGAGGGACATTCTTGCTATTGAGGGAGTGCAGCGTAGGTTCACGAGGTTAATTCCCGGGATGGCGGGACTGTCATATGTTGAAAGGTTGGAGCGACTGGGCTTGTGTACACTGAAATTTAAAAGGCTGAGAGGGGATCTGATTGAAACATATAAGATTATTAAGGGATTGGACATGCTGGAGGCAGGAAGCACGTTCCCGCTGATGGGTGAGTCCAGAACCAGAGGCCACAGTTTAAGAATAAGGGGTGGACAATTTAGAATGGAGTTGAGGAAAAACTTTTTCACCCAGAGAATGGTGGATCTGTGGAATGCTCTGCCCCAGAAGGCTGTGGAGGCCAATTCTCTGGATGCTTTCAAAAGAGAGTTAGATGGAGCTCTTAAAGACAGCGGAGTCAAGGGATATGGGGGGGATAAGGCAGGAACGGGATACTGATTGTGGATGATCAGCAATGATCACAGTGAATGGCCAGTGCTGGCTCGAAGGGCCGAATGGCCTACTCCTGCACCGATTGTCTGTTGACCTCTCCCTCGCCACTCGTGTCCTCCCCGACACACTCCTATCCTCAGTGCCCTCTCTTCCCCTCCCCACCCCGTCCCAGTCGACTCACCCCCTTCCCTTCCCCCTCATCCCATCTCCCTCCTGTTTCTCGCCCCGCTCTCATCAGCGGATCCGCGGTTCAGCTCTCTGCAGGGAGAGGGAGAAGGAGAGAATGCGGCGGAGGGGTGGAGGAGAGTGGAAGAGAGATAGAGCACAGAGGGGGTGTGAGGAGGGTGGAGGGAAGGCCGAGAGGGAAGATGACGGCGACGGGGTAAACTCCTCCCGGTCGGAACGAGTAAATTTGCCAGAGGAGGTCGCTCGATCATCTGGGGAGGTGGGCCGAGCAGTGGCGGATGCAATTTAATTCGGATAAGTGCGAGGGATCGGTCTTCAGGAAGGCAGACCGAGGTTGGACTTTTGCAGTGAATGGGAGGGACCCTGGGGAGTGTTGTGGAACAGAGAGACCCAGGGGTTCAGGGACACGGTTCCCTGAAAGTGGAGTCACAGGTAGACAGGGACCCTGGGGAGTGTTGTGGAACAGAGTGATCCAGGGGTACGGGGACACGGTTCCTTGAAAGTGGAGTGACAGGTAGACAGGGACCCTGGGGAGTGTTGTGGAACAGAGTGATCCAGGGGTACAGGGACACGGTTCCCTGAAAGTGGAGTCACAGGTAGACAGGGACCCTGGGGAGTGTTGTGGAACAGAGGGACCCAGGGGTACAGGGACACGGTTCCCTGAAAGTGGGGTCACAGGTAGACAGGGACCCTGGGGAGTGTTGTGGAACAGAGTGACCGAGGGGTACATTATCAACACTCGGACAGGGACAGGGATAGGAGAGGTTTAGAGGGATACGGTGGTCCGTCTGTGGACAGGGACACGAATAGGGAAGGTTTAGAGGGATACGGTGGTCCGTCTGTGGACAGGGACACAGACAGGAGAGGTTTAGAGGGATACGGTGGTCTGTCTGTGGACAGGGACACGGACAGGAGAGGTTTAGAGGGATACGGTGGTCCGTCTGTGGACAGGGACACGGACAGCAGAGGTTTAGAGGGATACGGTGGTCCGTCTGTGGACAGGGACACGGATAGGGAAGGTTTAGAGGGATACGGTGGTCCGTCTGTGGACAGGGACACAGACAGGAGAGGTTTAGAGGGATACGGTGGTCTGTCTGTGGACAGGGACACGGACAGGAGAGGTTTAGAGGGATACGGTGGTCCGTCTGTGGACAGGGACACGGACAGGGAAGGTTTAGAGGGATACGGTGGTCCGTCTGTGGACAGGGACACGGATAGGAGAGGTTTAGAGGGATAGGGTGGTCCGTCTGTGGACAGGGACACGGACAGGGAAGGTTTAGAGGGATACGGTGGTCCGTCTGTGGACAAGGACACGGATAGGAGAGGTTTAGAGGGATAGGGTGGTCCGTCTGTGGACAGGGACACGGACAGGGAAGGTTTAGAGGGATACGGTGGTCCGTCTGTGGACAGGGACACAGACAGGAGAGGTTTAGAGGGATACGGTGGTCCGTCTGTGGACAGGGACACGGACAGGGAAGGTTTAGAGGGATACGGTAGTCCGTCTGTGGACAAGGACACGGATAGGAGAGGTTTAGAGGGATAGGGTGGTCCGTCTGTGGACAGGGACACGGACAGGGAAGGTTTAGAGGGATACGGTGGTCCGTCTGTGGACAGGGACACAGACAGGAGAGGTTTAGAGGGATACGGTGGTCCGTCTGTGGACAGGGACACGGACAGGGAAGGTTTAGAGGGATACGGTGGTCCGTCTGTGGACAGGGACACGGACAGGAGAGGTTTAGAGGGATACGGTGGTCCGTCTGTGGACAGGGACACGGACAGCAGAGGTTTAGAGGGATACGGTGGTCCGTCTGTGGACAGGGACACGGACAGGAGAGGTTTAGAGGGATACGGTGGTCCGTCTGTGGACAGGGACACGGACAGGAGAGGTTTAGAGGGATACGGTGGTCTGTCTGTGGACAGGGACACGGATAGGAGAGGTTTAGAGGGATACGGTGGTCCATCTGTGGACAGGGACAGGGATAGGAGAGGTTTAGAGGGATACGGTGGTCCGTCTGTGGACAGGGACACGGATAGGAGAGGTTTAGAGGGATACGGTGGTCCGTCTGTGGACAGGGACACGGATAGGAGAGGTTTAGAGGGATACGGTGGTCCGTCTGTGGACAGGGACACGGATAGGAGAGGTTTTGAGGGATACGGTGGTCCATCTGTGGACAGGGACAGGGATAGGAGAGGTTTAGAGGGATACGGTGGTCCGTCTGTGGACAGGGACACGGATAGGAGAGGTTTAGAGGGATACGGTGGTCCGTCTGTGGACAGGAACACGGATAGGAGAGGTTCAGAGGGATACGGTGGTCCGTCTGTGGAGAGGGGCACGGATAGGAGAGGTTTAGAGGGATACGGTGGTCCGTCTGTGGACAGGGACACAGACAGGAGAGGTTTAGAGGGATACAGTGGTCCGTCTGTGGACAGGGACACGGATAGGAGAGGTTTAGAGGGATACGGTGGTCCGTCTGTGGACAGGGACAAGGATAGGAGAGGTTTAGAGGGATATGGTGGTCCGTCTGTGGACAGGGACACGGATAGGGAAGGTTTAGAGGGATACGGTGGTCCGTCTGTGGACAGGGACACGGACAGGAGAGGTTTAGAGGGATACGGTGGTCCGTCTGTGGACAGGGACATGGATAGGGAAGGTTTAGAGGGATATGGTGGTCCGTCTGTGGACAGGGACACGGACAGGAGAGGTTTAGAGGGATACGGTGGTCCGTCTGTGGACAGGGACACGGACAGGAGAGGTTTAGAGGGATACGGTGGTCCGTCTGTGGACAGGGACAGGGATAGGAGAGGTTTAGAGGGATACGGTGGTCCGTCTGTGGACAGGGACACGGATAGGAGAGGTTTAGAGGGATACGGTGGTCCGTCTGTGGACAGGGACGCAGACAGGAGAGGTTTAGAGGGATACGGTGGTCCGTCTGTGGACAGGGACACGGATAGGAGAGGTTTAGAGGGATACGGTGGTCCGTCTGTGGACAAGGACACGGATAGGAAAGGTTTAGAGGGATACGGTGGTCCGTCTGTGGACAGGGACACGGATAGGGAAGGTTTAGAGGGATACGGTGGTCCGTCTGTGGACAGGGACACGGACAGGAGAGGTTTAGAGGGATACGGTGGTCCGTCTGTGGACAAGGACACGGACAGGAGAGGTTTAGAGGGATACGGTGGTCCGTCTGTGGACAGGGACATGGATAGGGGAGGTTTAGAGGGATACGGTGGTCCGTCTGTGGACAGGGACACGGACAGGAGAGGTTTAGAGGGATACGGTGGTCCGTCTGTGGACAGGGACGCGGACAGGAGAGGTTTAGAGGGATACGGTGGTCCGTCTGTGGACAGGGACACGGACAGGAGAGGTTTAGAGGGATACGGTGGTCCGTCTGTGGAAGCGGTCGAGGCAGGTACATTAACGACACTCGGACAGGGACACGGACAGGAGAGGTTTAGAGGGATACGGGACAGAAGTGGGCAGATGGGACTGGCTTGGATCGAGGGTCGGCGTGGAGCGGATGGGCCGAGGTGTCTCTTTCCGTGATGCGTGACCCTGTGACTCTCTGGCAAGGCAGGCGGAAACTTCTGGAGCAGGCGGAGGGTCAGGTCTCGGACCTGAGGAGGGAGACGTCGGCCCTCCGGGAGAGGCTGGAGAAGGAGGGTCTGGAGAGGGAGCTTCTCGTCGAGGAGAGGGAGCAACTCCGCGCGGCACTGGACAAGGTAGGATGCCTCTCCCACTCCCCCATGTCGTTCCTCTCGTGCTTCCCTCCCTTCTCCGCCCCCTCTCTCCCCTCTCTCCCCCTCTCCTCCCCCTCTCTCTTCTCCTCCCCTTCTCTCTCCTCACCTCTCCCCATTTCCCACCCCCATCTCTTTCCATCTCTCCCCATCTCTCTCCCGCATCTTCTCTCTCTCCCCATCTTCTCTCTCTCCCCATCTCTCTCTCTCCCCATCCCCTCTCTCTCCCCCATCTTCTCTCTCTCCCCATCTTCTCTCTCTCCCCATCTCTCTCTCTCCCCATCTCTCTCTCTCCCCCCATCTCTCCCCCATCTCTCTCTCTCCCCCCGTCTCTCCCCCGTCTCTCCCCCGTCTCGCCCCAGTCTCTCTCCCCGTCTCTCTCCCCCCGTCTCTCTGCCCCGTCTCTCTGCCCCGTCTCTCTCCCCGTCTCTCTCTCTCCCCGTCTCTCTCTCTCCCCGTCTCTCTCTCTCCCCGTCTCTCTCTCCCCCGTCTCTCTCTCTCCCCGTCTCTCTCTCCCCCGTCTCTCTCCCTCCATCTCTCTCCCCTCGTCTCTCTCCCCCGGTGTCTCCCACCCCCCCCGACCCCGGTCTCCCGCCCGTGTCTCCCCCCCTCCGTCTCTCCTCGTCTCCCCCGTGTCTGTCTGTCTGTCTGTCTCTCTCTCTCCCCATCTCTCCCTCCCCTATTTCTCTCTCCCCCCTGCCCCCTGTCCCCCCCGACTCTCCCCTGTCTCTCCCTCCCCTCTCTCCCTCCCCCATTTCTCTCTCCCCCTGTCCCCCCTGACTCTCCTGTCTCTCCCTCCTCTCTCTCTCTCCCAGTCTCTCTCCCCATCTCTCTCTCTCCCCCATCTCTCTCTCTCCCCCCGTCTCTCCCCCATCTCTCTCTCTCCCCCGTCTCTCCCCCGTCTCGCCCCCGTCTCGCTCCCGTCTCTCCCCCGTCTCTCTCCCCGTCTCTCTCCCCGTCTCTCTCTCCGTCTCTCTCCCCCGTCTCTCTCCCCGTCTCTCTCTCCCCCCGTCTCTCTCCCCCCGTCTCTCTCCCCCGTCTCTCTCCCCCGTCTCTCTCTCCCGTCTCTCTCTCCCCGTCTCTCTCCCCGTCTCTCTCCCCCGTCTCTCTCTCCCCGTCTCTCTCTCCCCCGTCTCTCTCTCCCCGTCTCTCTCTCTCCCCGTCTCTCTCTCTCCCCGTCTCTCTCTCTCCCCGTCTCTCTCTCCCCCGTCTCTCTCCCCCCCGTCTCTCTCCCCCCCATCTGTCTCTCCCCCCCATGTCTTTCCCCCCCGTCTCTCTCCCCCCCGTGTCTCCCTCCCCTCCGGTCTCCCGCCCGTGTCTCCCCCCCCCCGGTCTCTCCTCGTCTCCCCCGTCTCTCTCTCTCTCTCTCTCCCCGTCTCTCTCTCTCTCCCCGTCTCTCTCTCTCTCTCTCTCTCTCTCTCTCTCTCTCATCTCTCCCTCCCCCATTTCTCTCTCCCCCCTGTCCCCCCCGACTCTCCCATGTCTCTCCCTCCTTTCTCTCTCTCTCTCTCCCAGTCTCTCTCCTCCATCTCTTTCCCCTCTTTCTCCCTCCTCGCTCTCTTCCCCCGTCTGTCTCTCTCTCTCCCTCTCCCCCTGCTCTCCCCGGGCTGACCTCTCCCCCACGCTCCCTCTCCCCGCAGTCGGAACTCGCCTGCTCTGAGCTCAACCGGACCAGCAGCCGCCTGCAGGCCCAGGAGTCCAACCTGCGCGACTCTCTGGCCAAGACCTGTGCGCTGAACGAGGCCCTCGCCCAGGACAAAGTGCAGCTCAACGCCATCATCTCGCAGGTACCGACTGATGTCTCCAAGTCTCCCGGCGCTGTGCGTTGTCCCCACCCAGCTCGTTCCCTTCTGGCCCCCGTTCAAAGGTTCATTTTAGTGTCAGAGTTTGCGTGTGCAATACAACTCTGATACTCGTCTTCTCAACATAGTCATGAAGTACAGAAAGACCATTGGGGTGGTTAAACAAAAAGATGTGGACTCCACCTCCCCCTGTCACAAAAAAGAGAGAGAGACAACATTTGCAAACCCTAAAATCCCCTACCCCCTCTCTCTCCTGCAGGAAAAAAGACAGCAACGATAACATCAAATGCCCCCCCACACATGACCCACAAGAAATTTTTTTTTTATCCGTGTCCCTGTCCGTTAATGTACCTGCCTTGACCACTTCCTCCGGCAGCTCCTTCCACAGACGGACCACCGTATCCCTCTAAACCTCTCCTATCCGTGTCCCTGTCCACAGACGGACCACCGTATCCCTCTAATCCTCTCCTATCCGTGTCCCTGTCCACAGACGGACCACCGTATCCCTCTAAACCTCTCCTATCCGTGTCCCTGTCCACAGACAGACCGCCGTATCCCTCTAAACCTCTCCTATCCGTGTCCCTGTCCACAGACGGACCACCGTATCCCTCTAAACCTCTCCTATCCGTGTCCCTGTCCACAGACGGACCACCGTATCCCTCTAAACCTCTCCTATCCGTGTCCCTGTCCACAGACGGACCACCGTATCCCTTTAAACCTTCCCTATCCGTGTCCCTGTCCACAGGCGGACCACCGTATCCCTCTAAACCTCTCCTATCCGTGTCCCTGTCCACAGGCGGACCACCGTATCCCTCTAAACCTCTCCTATCCGTGTCCCTGTCCACAGACGGACCACCGTATCCCTTTAAACCTTCCCTATCCGTGTCCCTGTCCACAGACGGACCACCGTATCCCTTTAAACCTTCCCTATCCGTGTCCCTGTCCACAGACGGACCACCGTATCCCTTTAAACCTCTCCTATCCGTGTCCCTGTCCGAGTGTCGTTAATGTACCTGCCTCGACCACTTCCCCCGGCAGCTCCTTCCACAGATGGACCACCGTATCCCTCTAAACTTCTCCTGTCCGTGTCCCTGTCCACAGACAGACCACCGTATCCCTCTAAACCTCTCCTATCCGTGTCCCTGTCCACAGACGGACCACCGTATCCCTCTAAACCTCTCCTATCCGTGTCCCTGTCCATAGACGGACCACCGTATCCCTCTAAACCTCTCCTGTCCACAGACGGACCACCGTATCCCTCTAAACCTCTCCTATCCATGTCCCTGTCCACAGACGGACCACCGTATCCCTCTAAACCTCTCCTATCCGTGTCCCTGTCCACAGACGGACCACCGTATCCCTCTAAACCTCTCCTGTCCGCGTCCCTGTCCACAGACGGACCACCGTATCCCTCTGAACCGCTCCTGTCCGTGTCCCTGTCCACAGACGGACCATCGTATCCCTCTAAACCTCTCCTGTCCGTGTCCCTGTCCACAGACGGACCACCGTATCCCTCTAAACCTCTCCTGTCCGTGTCCCTGTCCACAGACGGACCATCGTATCCCTCTAAACCTCTCCTATCCATGTCCCTGTCTGAGTGTCGTTAATGTACCTGCCTCGACCACTTCCCCCGGCAGCTCCTTCCACAGACGGGCCACCTTCTGTGTGAGAAAGGATGCCCCTTGCTCCCTGTTGGAGCTCTCAGTTAAGTTGGTTCCGGCTGGGATCTCTCCCAGATTTACTCCTTGCTGCTGGGACGCACAAGACGTGCGGGGAATCCCCTCCCAGACAGGCTGACGCCCACCTCTCTGCCCCCTCCCTGCAGATGGAGCGGGACCGCGAGGAGGCCCTGTCGAGGGAGTCGAAGCTGGAGAGGTCCCGGGCGGAGGCGGCCGAGGAGGGCCTGAGGCAGGGCAGCGGCCGGAGGGAGGCGGAGGACGAGGCTCGGCGGCTCAGGCAGGCTCTGCGCCGGGCCGACGCGGAGTCCGAGGCGGCCCGCGAGCAGCTGGACCAGCTCCGGGGCCTGGCCGACCAGCTGAGGGAGCAGCTGGCGCAGGTGAGCCGGGGGTTGGGGTGGGGTGCGGGACCAGCTGGGCTGTGCCGGGATCCCGACCAGCAGAACCCTTTCTGCCGGAGCTCCCGTGGATCTGCTGGGAACTGCCCAGATGTGCTGGTTCCTGCTGGTAGGAGGCTCACAGATCCGCCAGGGGGGCGGGGGTATCTGACCAGCAGACTTGCTGGTTTGTGCTGGGACCTCCCCAGGTCAGGTTCGCGTTCAAATTTATTTGTCATTCAACCCTACAGTCAAACGAGACAGCAAACATCTGCAGCCAAGGTGTTAAACACGGAGCCAACAGCACACAGCACACAACAGGTACATAATTCTGATTGCAGTTAGTTCGAAAATCATTCAAAGTCTGTAATGTCTTGGATTCTGGTTACAAGAGAGGACAAGAAACAGGACTAGGAGTCGGCCCCCTCGCCCAACCAGCTTGCTCTGACGTTCAGTAAGATAATGGCTGATCTGACCGTGGACTCATCTCCACCTGCCTGCCTTTTCCCCCCCCATAAAGGGCTTAATTAGGAAGGGGAAAAAAGATTATGAGAGAAAACTGGCGGGGAACATAAAAACGGACTGTAAAAGCTTTTATAGATATGTAAAAAGGAAAAGACTGGTAAAGACAAATGTAGGTCCCCTACAGACAGAAACAGGTGAATTGATTATGGGGAGCAAGGACATGGCAGACCAATTGAATAATTACTTTGGTTCTGTCTTCACTAAGGAGGATATAAGTAATCTTCCAGAAATAGTAGGGGACAGAGGGTCCAGTGAGATGGAGGAACTGAGTGAAATACATGTTAGTAGGGAAGTGGTGTTAGGTAAATTGAAGGGATTGAAGGCAGATAAATCCCCAGGGCCAGATGGTCTGCATCCTAGAGTGCTTAAAGAAGTAGCCCAAGAAATAGTGGATGCATTAGTGATAATTTTTCAAAACTCGTTAGATTCTGGACTAGTTCCTGAGGATTGGAGGGTGGCTAATGTAACCCCACTTTTTAAAAAAGGAGGGAGAGAGAAACCGGGGAATTATAGACCGGTTAGCCTAACGTCGGTGGTGGGGAAACTGCTGGAGTCAGTTATCAAGGATGTGATAACAGCACATTTGGAAAGCGGAGAAATGATCGGACAACGTCAGCATGGATTTGTGAAAGGAAAATCATGTCTGACGAATCTCACAGAATTTTTTGAGGATGTAACTGGTAGAGTGGATAGGGGAGAACCAGTGGATGTGGTATATTTGAATTTTCAAAAGGCTTTTGACAAGGTCCCACACAGGAGATTAGTGTGCAAACTTAAAGCACACAGTATTGGGGGTAAGGTATTGGTGTGGGTGGAGAATTGGTTAGCAGACAGGAAGCAAAGAGTGGGAATAAATGGGACCTTTTCAGAATGGCAGGCGGTGACTAGTGGGGTACCGCAAGGCTCAGTGCTGGGACCCCAGTTGTTTACAATATATATTAATGACTTGGATGAGGGAATTAAATGCAGCATCTCCAAGTTTGCGGATGACACGAAGCTGGGCGGCAGTGTTAGCAGTGAGGAGGATGCTAAGAGGATGCAGGGTGACTTGGATAGGTTGGGTGAGTGGGCAAACTCATGGCAGATGCAATTTAATGTGGATAAATGTGAAGTTATCCACTTTGGTGGCAAAAATAGGAAAACAGATTATTATCTGAATGGTGGCCGATTAGGAAAAGGGGAGGTGCAACGAGACCTGGGTGTCATTATACACCAGTCATTGAAAGTGGGCATGCAGGTACAGCAGGCGGTGAAAAAGGCGAATGGTATGCTGGCATTTATAGCGAGAGGATTCGAGTACAGGAGCAGGGAGGTACTACTGCAGTTGTACAAGGCCTTGGTGAGACCACACCTGGAGTATTGTGTGCAGTTTTGGTCCCCTAATCTGAGGAAAGACATCTTTGCCATAGAGGGAGTACAAAGAAGGTTCACCAGATTGATTCCTGGGATGGCAGGACTTTCATATGATGAAAGACTGGATGAACTGGGCTTGTACTCGTTGGAATTTAGAAGATTGAGGGGGGATCTGATTGAAACGTATAAGATCCTAAAGGGATTGGACAGGCTAGATGCAGGAAGATTGTTCCCGATGTTGGGGAAGTCCAGAACGAGGGGCCACAGTTTGAGGATAGAGGGGAAGCCTTTTAGGACCGAGATTAGGAAAAACTTCTTCACACAGAGAGTGGTGAATCTGTGGAATTCTCTGCCACAGCAAACTGTTGAGGCCAGTTCATTGGCTATATTTAAGAGGGAGTTAGATATGGCCCTTGTGGCTACAGGGGTCAGGGGGTATGGAGGGAAGGCTGGGGCGGGGTTCTGAGTTGGATGATCAGCCATGATCATACTGAATGGCGGTGCAGGCTCGAAGGGCCGAATGGCCTACTCCTGCACCTGTTTTCTATGTCTATGTCTCTATAACCTTTAATCCCCGATTATGCAGAAATCTACCCAACCCTGTCTTAAATATACTTCCTGAGGTAGCCTCCTCTGCTTCACGGGGCAGGGAATTCCGCAGATTCACCACTCACTGGGAAAAGCAGTCCCTCCTCATCTCCGTCCTCAGTCAACTCCCTCCGAATCTTGAGGCTGCGTCCCCTAGTTCTCGTCTCACCTACCAGGGGAAACGACCTCCCCTGCCTCTGTTATAACCTTACGGTGGCATGCAAAAGTTTGGGCACCCCCCCCCCCGGTCAAAATTTCTGTTACTGTGAATAACTGAGCGAGTAAGAGATGAACTGATTTCCAAAAAGCCATGAAGTTAAAGATGACCCATTCCTTTAGTATCTTAAGCTGGAAAACTTTTTTATTTCCATCTTTTAAAAAAGTGCTGGTGAACGCCGCAGGCCGGGCAGCATCTGTAGGAAGAGGTGCAGTCGGCGTTTCGGGCCGAGACCCTTCGTCAGGACGAACCGAAAGAAGAGCTAGTGAGAGATTTGAAAGCGGGAGGGGGAGGGGGAGATCCGAAATGACAGGAGAAGACGGGAGGAGGAGGGATGGAGCCAAGAGCTGGAAAATTGATTGGCAAAGGGGATACGAGAGGATCATGGGACGGGAGGCCGAGGGAGAAAGAAAGGAGGAGGGGAGCCCAGAGAATGGGCAAGTAGTTATAGTGAGTGGGACAGAGAGGAAAAGAAAGAGGGAATGAATAAATAAATAACGGATGGGGTACGAGGGGGAGGTGGGGCATTAGCGGAAGTTAGAGAAGTCGATGTTCATGCCATCAGGTTGGAGGCTACCCAGACGGAATATAAGGTGTTGTTCCTCCAACCTGAGTGTGGCTTCATCTTTACAGTAGAGGGGGCCGTGAATCGATATATCAGAATGGGAATGGGATGCGGAATCAAAATGTGTGGCCACTGGGAGATCCTGCTCTCTCTGGCGGACAGAGCGTAGGTGTTCAGCGAGACGGCCTCCCAGCCTGCGTCGGGTCTCGCCAATATACAGAAGGCCACATCGGGAGCACCCTGCGTGGTCAGTACTTAGTAACGCCCCCTCTGGCAAGTATCACAGCTTGTAAACGCTTTTTATAGCCAGCTAAGCGTCTTTCAATTCTTGTTTGGGGGATTTTCGCCCATTCTTCCGCGCAAAAGGCTTCTAGTTCTGTGAGATTCGTGGGCTGTCTTGCATGCACTGCTCTTTTGAGGTCTATCCACAGATTCTCGATGATGTTTAGGTCGGGGGACTGTGAGGGCCATGGCAAAACCTTCAGCTTGTGCCTCTTGAGGTAGTCCGTTGTGGATTTTGAGGTGTGTTTAGGATCATTATCCTGTTGTAGAAGCCATCCTCTTCTCATCTTCGTCTTTTTTACAGACGGTGTAATGTCTGCTTCCAGAATTTGCTGGTGTTTAATTGAATTCATTCTTCCCTCTACCAGTGAAATGTTCCCCGTGCCACTGGCTACAACGCAAGCCCAAAGCACGATCGATCCGTCCCCGTGCTCAACAGTTGGAGAGGTGTTCTTTTCATGAAATTCTGCACCCTTTTTCCTCCAAACATACCTTTGCTCATTGCGGACAAAAAATGTCTATTCAAAAAGTTTGCAAAGGAACATCTAAACAAGCCTGATGCATTTCGGAAACAAGTCCTGTGGACTGATGAAGTTAAAATAGAACTTCTTTGGCCGCAATGAGCAAAGGTATGTTTGGAGAAAAAAGGGTGCAGAATTTCATGAAAAGAACCCCTCTCCAACTGTTGAGCATGGGGACGGATCGATCGTGCTTTGGGCTTGCGTTGTAGCCAGTGGCATGGGGAACATTTACTGGTAGAGGGCAGAATGAATTCAATTAAACACCAGCAAATTCTGGAAGCAAACATCGCACCGTCTGTAAAAAAGACGAAGATGAAAAGAAGATGGCTTCTACAACAGGATAGTGAACGTAAACACACCTCAAAATCCACAATGAACGACCTCAAGAGGTGCAAGCTGAAGGTTTTGCCATGGCCCTCACAGTCCCCCGACCTAAACATCATCGAGGATCTGTGGATAGACCTCAAAAGAGCAGTGCGTGCAAGACGGCCCAAGAATCTCACAGAACGAGAAGCCTTTTGCAAGGAAGAATGGGTGAAAATCCCCCAAACAAGAATTGAAAGCTGGCCGCAAAAAGCGTTTACAAGCTGTGATACTTGCCAAAGGGGGTGTTACTGAGTACTGACCATGCAGGGTGCCCAAACTTTTGCTTCGAGCCCTTTTCCTCTTTTGTTCTTTTCAAACTGTAAAAGGTGGAAATAAAAAAAAGTTTTCTTGCTTAAAATATTAAAGAAATGTGTCATCTTTAACTTCATGCCTTTTGGAAATCAGGTCATCTTTTACTCTCTTAGCTATTCACAGTAACAGAACTTTTGACCAGAGTGCCCAGAGTTCTGCATACCGCGGGATAAGTTTCTATAAGATCTCCTCTCATTCTTCTGAATTACAGCGAGTAGTGTTACGTACCCCGTAACTGGGTTGGCAAACCAGCAGAAATGGACCACTTAGTTGGAGTCTGGATTACTGGAACTAAGAAAGTTTTATTAAAGAAATAAGCAACACAGTAGTCTAATCGTAAGGATATAAATGCAACGGGTTAGCAATGAATAAACACACATGTACACAGAACTAGGATAATAGGATCAATCAAGCTCTATTGCAGTCCAGGGGTAAAATGATCAGTCTCAAGTGACTCACAGTTCAGTTCAGTTTGCAGTAATCGCTGTTGTGCCGTTGGGGAGAGAGAGAGAACGAATGAATATGCAAATCGGATTCCAAACAGACTTTCGATATTCCTCGCAGTCAGCTTACGGGCGAGCCCTTTGTAACGTCTTCTGAGGTCACCGACTGTGACCCCCTCCGTTCCCGATACGACCGTTCCTCTGCGGTGAACCCGGCACCCCGGCAAGGGCGGACACACACGCCAGGTTCCCGCCGACCGTATCTTTCCACCCTGTGCGTCTATGGCTGGTCCCGCGACCAGACCTCCAAAACTCCCACCGACTTGTGGGGGCACACCGCTTCCAGGGTCTCGTTACCTCAGGGTGTCGTGTTGCGTGGTGTGTCTGTTACCTTAGCGAACCTGTTCCTTTTATCCCCCTGTTGGGGTATCGCCTGTCCATCACTTCAAACAGTTCAGGTTCAAAGCAACCGGTCTTGATAATACTCGGACCGGTGTCTCTTTCCGTTAATCTCTCTCGTCTCTTCATAAACATTTCCAAATGCTGCTCCATTGTCTTACTTATCTCTCTCTCCTGAAGGCAGGTGGCAGATCAACTGTTGATCCCACTGGTGATAGCACAGGACAGTTAACATCTTAGTCTATGTGTACTTTTGTAACCCTCTTTTGTCACAGTAGTGATAGTCATAGTCATACTTTATTGATCCCGGGGGAAATTGGTTTTCGTTACAGTTGCACCATAAATAATAAATAGTAATAAAACCATAAACAGTTAAATAGTAATATGTAAATTATGCCAGATGGAAATATGTCCAGGACCAGCCTATTGGCGCAGGGTGTCTGACCCTCCAAGGGAGGAGTTGTAAAGTTTGATGGCCACAGGCAGGAATGACTTCCTATGACGCTCTGTGCTGCATCTCGGTGGAATGAGTCTCTGGCTGAATGTTCTCCTGTGCCCACCCAGTACATTATGTAGTGGATGGGAGACATTGTCCAAGATGGCATGCAACTTAGACAGCATCCTCTTTTCAGACACCACCGTCAGAGAGTCCAGTTCCATCCCCACAACATCACTGGCCTTACGGATGAGTTTGTTGATTCTGTTGGTGTCTGCTACCCTCAGCCTGCTGCCCCAGCACACAACAGCAAACATGATCGCACTGGCCACCACAGACTCGTAGAACATCCTCAGCATCGTCCGGCAGATGTTAAAGGACCTCAGTCTCCTCAGGAAATAGAGACGGCTCTGACCCTTCTTGTAGACAGCCTCAGTGTTCTTAGACCAGTCCAGTTTATTGTCAATTCGTATCCCCAAGTATTTGTAATCCTCCACCATGTCCACACTGACCCCCTGTACCCCCTGGAATATAGTCACAGGCGACTCGCTCTCCCGTCATAGTCTAACCCCCCCCCCACCCCCCCATCATAGAAACATAGAAAATAGGTGCAGGAGTAGGCCATTCGACCCTTCGAGCCTGCACCGCCATTCAGTATGATTATGGCTGATCCTCCAACTCAGAACCCTGCACCAGCCTTCTCTCCATACCCCCTGACCCCCGTAGCCACAAGGGCCATATCTAACTCCCTCTTAAATATAGCCAATGAACTGGCCTCAACTGTTTCCTGTGGCAGAGAATTCCACAGATTCACCACTCTCTGTGTGAAGAAGTTTTTCCTAATCTCGGTCCTAAAAGGCTTCCCCTTTATCGTCAAACTGTGACCCCTCGTTCTGGCCTTCCCCAACATCGGGAACAATCTTCCTGCATCTAGCCTGTCCAATCCCTTTAGGATTTTATACGTTTCAATAAGATCCCCCCTCAATCTTCTAAATTCCAACGAGTACAAGCCCAGTTCATCCAGTCTTTCTTCATATGAAAGTCCTGCCATCCCAGGAATCAATCTGGTGAACCTTCTTTGTACTCCCTCTATGGCAAGGATGTCTTTCCTCAGATTAGGGGACCAAAACTGCACACAATACTCCAGGTGTGGTCTCACCAAGGCCTTGTACAACTGCAGTAGTACCTCCCTGCTCCTGTACTCCAATCCTCTTGCTATAAATGCCAGCATACCATTCGCCTTTTTCACCGCCTGCTGTACCTGCATGCCCACTTTCAATGACTGGTGTATAATGACACCCAGGTCTCGCTGCATCTCCCCTTTTCCTAATCGGCCACCATTCAGATAATAATCTGTTTTCCTGTTCTTGCCACCAAAGTGGATAACCTCACACTTATCCACATTAAATTGCATCTGCCATGAATTTGCCCACTCACCCAACCTATCCAAGTCACCCTGCATCCTCTTAGCATCCTCCTCACAGCTAACACTGCCGCCCAGCTCCGTGTCATCCGCAAACTTGGAGATGCTGCGTTTAATTCCCTCATCCAAGTCATTAATAAATATTGTAAACAACATCAACGCCATCTCTGGAAAACCTCCTCTGCACCGTCTCCAAAGTTGGTGTATCCTTCCTCAAGTCAGGAGACCACCTGTGTACCTTGAAAAGTTCCATCAACGCTGTAGGTCGTGAGGTCAGGAGTCTATCTAATCGTCCTTGGGGCGGGGGGACGGTTCAAAAGTCTGATTACAGCGGGGTTCGGAGACATCCAAAGACTCCTTGCAGTCTGGAGAGTCTTTCACGATCGTGACATCCAAACAGACCCCGAAATGTTAGTGTACAAAGCAGCAGTGATCCCAACACTCCTGTATGCATCAGGAAGCTGGACAACATACCGACGACATCTGAAGGCACTTGAAAAGTTCCATCAACGCTGTCTTCGAAACTTCTTAAATATCGGCTGGGAAGATAGACGAACCAACATCAGCGTGCTAAATGAAGCAAAAATAACAAACATTGAGCCTACGTCGTCAAGGACCAACTAAGATGGGGCGGTCGTGTTGCTCGGATGAAAGACGAACGTCTGCCGAAACAAATCTTCTGCTCCCAGCTTAAGGAAGGCAAACGTAAGAGAGGCGGGCAACAGGAGAGAGTCAAAGACGTCTCCCAAAAGCCAACATGAAGAAGTGTAACATCGACGTCAACAGTTGGGAAACCAACGCCAGGGACAAGAAACTCTGGCAAGCCGTCGTCCGAGAAGGGACAGCAACTTTCGAAGCCAGCAGATGTGCGGAACGAGAAGAAAAGGGAAGAAAGTGGGAAGAGAGGCAGCAACAACCGAAACCCGATCTGCCCTCTGGAACTACCTGTCCAGGATGCGGAAGAACTTCCAAAGCCAAGATTGGACTGGTAGGCCACTCGAGAGCCCGTAAGTAGATCAGCAGAACGACGACCATCGTCCTCGACCTGGAGGGACAGACACGACGACGAGTTCAACCGCAGACGAAGACAGTCCAGCTCGACCTCCTCCGAGTGAGCAGGGCGGCTGATCCGAGGCCACGCAGCAACCTCGCCGCCGGTCTCCCCACGCCAATGAACCCGTGAATCCGCCCCGGAAAAGCAGAGGCGTCCTTGGCCCCTTCCCCCGGGCGGCAAGAAGCCGAGCTCAGCGGCCGCCGGGCGGCGCCTGGCGATGGTGGGAAGGGCGCGTGGGACGAACACTCCCGCCTTCGCGGTTAGACCGGGAGGGGCCACTGCGTCCGAGCGCCCCTCCACCTTACCCGGGCCATCCTGGTCTTCCTTTTCCGGGGGAGGTGGTGGAGTTACAAGACCGTGAGTCCTCGGGGCCGAATCAGGCCATTCAGCCCATCGAGTCTGCTCCGCCGTTCCGACACGGCTGACCTACTCTCCCTCTCAATCCCGTTCTCCTGCCTCCGCCCCGTGACCTCTGACGACCGGACTAACCAAGGACCCGTGCTTTAAATACCCCCAACGTCTTGGCCTCCATGGCCGTCTGCGGAGAGGAATTCCGCACATTCACCCACCCTCTGGCTAAAGAAATTCCTCCTTGTCTCCGTTCTGAATGGATGCCCCTCTAATCTGAGGCTGTGTCCTCTGGTCCGAGACTCCCCCACTACAGGAAACATCCTCTCCACATCCACTCTATCTGTGTCCTCTGGTCCGAGACTCCCCCACTATAGGAAACATCCTCTCCACATCCACTCTATCTGTGTCCTCTGGTCCTAGACTCCCCCACTATAGGAAACATCCTCTCCACATCCACTCTATCTGTGTCCTCTGGTCCTAGACTCCCCCACTATAGGAAACATCCTCTCCACATCCACTCTATCTGTGTCCTCTGGTCCTAGACTCCCCCCACTACAGGAAACATCCTCTCCACATCCACTCTATCTGTGTCCTCTGGTCCTAGACTCCCCCACTACAGGAAACATCCTCTCCACATCCACTCTATCTGTGTCCTCTGGTCCTAGACTCCCCCACTATAGGAAACATCCTCTCCACATCCACTCTATCGCCGCCTTTCTCCCGCTCCATAAGTTTCAATGAGATCCCCCCGCTACAATTCTTCCGAATTCCAACGAGGAGAGGCCCGGAGCCTTCAAGCGCACCTGACGCGACAAGCCTTTCGATCCCGGAGGCGTGCGTCGTTGTGGACCCCCAACACCCAGGGCCCTCTCCTCATCGGGGAGGAGGTACAGGAGCCTGAAGGCACAGGGCCAATTTACACTTCTGCCTCAAATCGACGGCGTAGGGACATAGCTGTGCACCCTACACCGTAGCCTGACGCGGACCTCTCCCGGTCGTGTAACTGCGCGTCGCGGCGACGCAGGCCGCTACAACTGTGATTGGTGGGCTTGGCAGCTTCCCATTGGGCGTCGGGACGTCAGGGAAGGAGCCCTGGCTGCAATGCCTTCCCGGAAAGCTCCGCAGACCTCCGAAATCACGGAGGGCCCTGTGCTCGACGCCATTTTGCAGCCAGCTGTTGGCTCCCTCCTTGAATGCTCGAATGCCGATGGCCAGTCTCTGAGTATACTGTGCCTACACCGATGCGAGATACAGGTTTAGATTAGTTTAGATTATGAGGACGCTCAGTCCTCTTTTATTGTCATTTAGTCATGCATGCATTAAGAAATGATACAATATTCCTCCGGTGTGGTATCACAAAACACAGGACAGACCAAGACTGAAAAACTAACAAAACCACATAATTATAACACAAGCAACAGGAATTCTGCAGATGCTGGAAATTCAAGCAACACACATCAAAGTTGCTGGTGAACGCAGCAGGCCAAGCAGCATCTGTAGGAAGAGGCGCAGTCGACGTTTCAGGCCGAGACCCTTCGTCAGGACTAACTGAAGGAAGAGTGAGTAATTATAACATATAGTTACAACAGTGCAACAATACCATAACTTGATGAAGAAGTCCGTGAGCACAGTAGAAAGTTCAAAGTCTCTCGAAAGTCCCACATCTCACGCAGACGGGAGAAGGAAGAAGATCTCTCCCTGCCGTGCCCGACCACAGTCGGACTCGGAGTCGTCCGAAAACTTCGAGCCTCCGATCAGCCCTCCGACACCGAGTACCGAGCGCCATCCCTATCCGAACGCTTCGACCTCAGCAGGCAAAGCCGGGGATTTTGGGGCCTTCCCTCCGGAAGTTTCTCGATCGCAGGGTAACAACAGTGGCGAAGCAGGCATTTCAGAAATTTCTCCAGATGTTCCTCTGCTTCTCACGTCCGTCTCCATCAAGTCAGAATTGTCCACGGCCCCTATTCAACAGAAACGATATCGTTTCACCGGAGAGCTGTGTCGTGCTGCCATTTTCTCCTCCGCTATCCAAAGGCAGAGTGTTCCTATGAAACCGTTCGTAAGCCGAAATGGCGTAAAGTGAGGAAGCAGTTACCATTAATTTATACGGGAAAAACTTTTGAGCGTTCCCAGACCCAATAGTTGGATGCATCAGCAAGGGAGATGAGGCTGAGTACAGGACTACGGTGGGAAACTTTGTCATATGGTGTGAGCAGAATTATCTGCAGCTTAATGTGAAAAAGACTAAGGAGCTGGTGGTAGACCTGAGGAGAGCTAAGGTACCGGTGACCCCTGTTTCCATCCAGGGGGTCAGTGTGGACATGGTGGAGGATTACAAATACCTGGGGATACGAATTGACAATAAACTGGACTGGATCAAAGAACACTGAGGCTGTCTACAAGAAGGGTCAGAGCCGTCTCTATTTCCTGAGGAGACTGAGGTCCTTTAACATCTGCCGGACGATGCTGAGGATGTTCTACGAGTCTGTGGTGGCCAGTGCGATCATGTTTGCTGTTGTGTGCTGGGGCAGCAGGCTGAGGGTAGCAGACACCAACGGAATCAGCAAACTCATTCGTAAGGCCAGTGATGTTGTGGGGATGGAACTGGAATCTCTGACGGTGGTGTCTGTAAAGAGGATGCTGTCTAAGTTGCATGCCATCTTGGACAATGTCTCCCATCCACTACATAATGTACTGGGTGGGCACAGGAGTACATTCAGCCAGAGACTCATTCCACCGAGATGCAACACAGAGCGTCATAGGAAGTCATTCCTGCCTGTGGCCATCAAACTTTACAACTCCTCCCTTGGAGGGTCAGACACCCTGAGCCGATAGGCTGGTCCTGGACTTATTTCCTGGCATAATTGACATATTACTATTTAACTATTTATGGTTTTATTACTATTTATTATTTATGGTGCAACTGTAACGAAAACCAATTTCCCCCGGGATCAATAAAGTTTGACTCTGAAAAAAATAACCTGGCAAATCGTACCAAATAGCCCATAGAACCTAAAATAACGCTAACATATAGTAAAAGCAGGAATGATATGATAAATACACAGCCTATATAAAGTAGAAATAATGTGTGTACGGTGTAGTTTCACTTAACAGAATCGGGAAGATTGGGCCAAACGTGATTTGTAGAGAAAAAACAATCTCTACACGTGCGTACACACCTGCCCGCGCGAGGCTTCACGGCCCTGGTGGTCTTTCGGAGTGAACACAGGCTGAAAGCGGGCGTCTTTTTCCGTAAAAGCTGAACTCCTCTTTCAGTTAGCGGAAGCAGGTACTGGGGTAGGCCTTCCGTGAAAGCAAAACGTCGTAAAGCGAAAGTTCGGCAAGTCGGGGGGGGGGCGGGGTGTAAGTGGTTGGAGACGGTGAAGCAAATCGTCGAATCTCCCTGCCGACGCCCGGATATATTTGAAATGCTCTTCCTCGTCCGCCTCTCTCAGTGGCAACACGAAGAAACTCAACACACTGGCGTAGAAACCCCAGCGCCAACCAGCGTTTTGGCAGTGAATTGCAGAGCGACGCAGACACGCCAACGCACGAGAACAGATGCTCACAACGGCGTGGGCTACGGCGTAAGCTAGCACGCACAAGTATTAATCAGCCTGCACAATCAACCATTCAGGAACAGCTTCTTCCCCTCTGCCGTCAGATTTCTGACAGATATTGAAGCCATGAACACGGTCTCAGTTTTTTTTATTTGCTCTATTTTCTCACTGATGATGTAATTAAATTGTTAAGGAACACACATCAAAGTTGCTGGTGAACGTAGCAGGCCAGGCAGCATCTCTCGGAAGAGGTACAGTCGACGTTAAGTTGTTAATATATCTTTTACTATAATTTACAGTTTTTATGATTATGCATTTCTCTGTACTGCTCCCGCAAAAGCAAAACAAATTTCATGACACAGGCCGGTGACGTTAAATCTGATTCTCACTCTGGGTTGTGCTGGAGCGTGCGGGGATTTGACCAGCAGGCCTTGCTGGTGTGTGTGTGTGTGTGTGGGGCACGTCTAGGGTTGCCCTGGATACAGGTAAGGGTGGGGCAGGTGGGGCTGCTGGGTATCGCGAGACCTGCTGGAATATGCGGCGGTTGTAACCAGCAGATGAGCCGTCCGCCCTGCCGGCTCTGCTGGTATGTGCTGGTGCCTCGCTCCTCGCCTCCAGCTGGGGTTGAAATGGCAGATGGGCAGGTTTCTGCCACGGTCGGCCTCCCTAATCTGCTGGGAATCTCCCAGATCTGCCGGCGTACAACCAGCAGACCTGCTGGGACGCGACCAGCGGACCTGCTGGTCAGAACGGGTACCCGAGTCGCTCACCCCCTCCTCTCCTTCCGCCACTGCCCGCAGGCCAGCAGACAGCGGGCGGGCCTGAGCGAGGAGCTCCAGCAGACCCAGCAGAGGCTGCAGTCCCAGCAGGAGGCTGGGATCCGGGTGAAACGAGAGCTGGAGGACGGAGCACGAGACAAGGCGGCTGTGGAGGTCCAGCTGAGCATCGCCCAGAGAGAAATCCATGTCCTTGGGACAGAGATTCAGGGGCTGAGGTAGGGACAGCAGGCCCCTCTCCCTCCCCTCCCTCTCTCCCTCCCTCCCTCTCTCCCTCCCTTTCCCCTCTCCCTCCCCTTCCCCTCTCCCTCCGCTTCCCCTCTCCCTCCGCTTCCCCTCTCCCTCCCCTTCCCCTCTCCCTCCCCTTCCCCTCTCCCTCCCCTTCCCCTCTCCCTACCTTCCCCTCTTCCTCCCCTTCCCCTCTCCCTACCTTCCCCTCTTCCTCCCCCCTCTAATCCACTGTCTCTCCCTCTCTCACCCCTTTCTCCCCTCACCCCGTCTCCCTCTCTCTATCTCCCCATCTCTATCTCCCTCCACTCTCTAAACCTCGTTCACTCCCTCTCCCCGCAGAACAGCCCGCGACTCCCTGGAGACGTCACTGTACGCTGAGACGCAGCGCGTATCTCGTTTAGAAACCACGCTCCGTCAGGCCCAGTCTGAAGCCGAGGCCTACAGGAAGGCAAAGGAATCCTTGCAAGGTGGGTCTGACCGATGGGGGATACGGAGACGGGAACTGTGCACGGTGCTCCCGGTGTGTGTGGGTCTGACCCAGGGGGGGCTACGGAGACGGGAACTGTGCACGGTGCTCCCGGTGCGTGTGGGTCTGACCCGGGGGCGGGGGGGATGATGCGGAGACGGGAACTGTCCACTGACATGTCACTGAGGAATGGTGTGACGGAGCTGGATTAACGTCAGTGGGGATACAGTTCGTGATACAGGGTGGTTTGGGAGCACTGACAAAGCGCTGGAGGAACTCAGCAGGTCAGACAGCATCCGTGGAAAAGATCGGTCGACGTTTCAGGCCGGAACCCTTCGTCAGGATTGAAGAGGGACGGGGGCAGAGGGCCGTATAAAGACGGTGGGGGGAGGGTGGGAAGGAGAAGGCTGGTAGGTTCAGGTGAAAAACCAGTAAGGGGAAAGATAAAGGGGTGGGGGAGCGGAGGCAGGGAGGTGATAAGGCAGGAAAGGTGAAGAAGGAATAGGGGAAAACACAATGGGTAGCAGAAGGAGGTGGAACCATGAGGGAGGTGATAGGCAGCTGGGGGAGGGGGCAGAGTGACATAGGGATAGGGGAAGGGAGCAGGTGGGAATTACCGGAAGTTGGAGAATTCTATGTTCATACCAAGGGGCTGGAGACTACCTAGATGGTATATGAGGTGTTGCTCCTCCAACCTGAGTTTAGCCTCATCATGGCAGTAGAGGAGGCCATGTATGGACATATCTGAATGGGAATGTGAAGCAGAGTTGAAGTGGGTGGCTACTGGGAGATCCTGTCTGTTGTGGCGGACGGAGCAGAGGTGCTCGACGAAGCGGTCCCCCAATCTGCGTCGGGTTTCACCGATGTAGAGGAGGCCACACCGGGAGCACCGGATGCAATAGACGACCCCAACAGACTCACAGGTGAAGTGTTGTCTCACCTGGGAGGACTGTTTGCGGCCCTGAATGGTGGCAAGAGAGGAAGTGTAGGGAGAGGTGTAGCACTTAAACGCTTACAGGGATAAGTGCCGGGTGGGGGATCCGTGGGGAGGGACGTGCGGCCCAGGGAGTCGCGGAGGGACCGATCCCTGCGGAAGGCGGAGAGGGGTGGAGAGGGACAGATGTGCTTAGCGGTGGGGTCTTTACAGGGCCTCTGCCCCCTTCCCTCTACAGTCCTGACGAAGGGTTCCGGCCCGAAACGTCGACCGATCTTTTCCACGGATGCTGCCCGACCTGCTGAGTTCCTCCAGTGTGTTGTGAGTGTTGCTTTGACCCCAGCATCTGCAGATTATTTTGTGTTTAGGGTGGTTTGGGAGTTTGGTCACTGAAGGGCGGTGTTTGCTGTTTCTGGTCTGACTTTGTGTCCATCTCTCTTTCTCCCTCCCTCTGTCCATCTCCATTTCGCTCTCTCCTTTCCCTTTCTCCTCTCTCCCTCTCCTTTCCCCCTCCTTTACCCCTCTCTTCTCCCTTCTCCCTCCCTCTCTCTTTCTCCCTCTCTCCTCCTTTCTCCCTGTCCTCCCCCTCCTTTTACCCTCTCTCTCCATCCTCCTCTCTCTTTCAATCTCTCCCTCTCTCCATCTTCATCTCCCTTCCTCCATCTCCATCCCTTTCTCTGTCTCCATCTCCCTGTCTCCCTCTCTTTCCTTCTCTTCCTCACTCCGTCTCTCGCTCTCTCCTTTCCCTTTCTCCTCTCTCCCTCTCCTTTCCCCCTCTCTCCTCCTTCCCCCCCCTCCTTTCCCCCTCTCTTCTCCCTTCTCCCTCCCTCTCTCTTTCTCCCTCTCTCCTCCTTTCTCCCTGTCCTCCCCTCTCCTTTTTCCCTCTCTCTCCATCCTCCTCTCTCTTTCAATCTCTCCCTCTCTCCGTTTCCCGCTCCCTCTCTCCATCTTCATCTCCCTTCCTCCATCTCCATCCCTTTCTCTGTCTCCATCTCCCCGTCTCCCTCTCTTTCCTTCTCTTCCTCACTCCGTCTCTCGCTCTCTCCGTCTCGGTCACTCTCCCTCTCCCTCCGCCTCCCTCCCTCCCTCCCTCCCTCCCCGTCCAGGCGAGCTGGGCCAGAGCAGGGAGGAGCTCGAGGAGCGGAGGCTGGAGTGGGAGCGGGAGAGGGCGGACCTCGGGGAGAAGCTGGGCGCCGTGCGGGAGGAGACGCTGAAGGCCCGGGAGGCGGCTGAGGAGGGCCATCAGGCGGAACTGCAGCAACTCCGGGAGGAGAAGGTAGGGAGGGAGCGAGGGTGGGCAGTGCGGAGGACTGTCGGTGTGTGCGTGCGTGCGTCTGTGTTTGTATCGGTGGCGGGTCTCGTCAGTCGATTATGAGGACACTCAGTCCTCGTTTATTGTCATCGAGAAATTCACGCATTAAAAAAATGATACAACGATCCTCCAGTGTGATATCACGGAAACGCAGGACAGACCGAGACTAAGACTGACCAAAAACCATATAATTATAATATATAGTTACAACAGCGCAAAGCAATACCGTAGTCTGATAAAGAGCAGACCATGGGCACGGTAAAAAAAAAAGTCCCAAAGTCCCCGATCGACTCATCATCTCACGCAGGCGGCAGAAGGGAGGAACTCTCCCCACCATGAACCTCCAACCGCCGACAACCTGCGGATGCGCTGGAAGCTCCCGACCGCAGCCGACTCTGAGTCCGTCCGAAAACTTCGAGCCTCCGACCAGCCCCTCCGAGCACCATCCTCTGCCGAGAGCTTCAACCCCGGCCCCGGCCGCCAAGCAAAGCCGAGGACTCGGGGCCTTCCCCTCCGGAGATTCCGGATCGGGCAGTAGCAGCGAAGCAGGCATTTCAGAAGTTTCACCAGATGTTCCTCTGTGCTTCTCATGTCTGTCTCTATCAAATCAGGATTATGATTATGAGGACACGCAGTCCCCTTTTATTGTCATTTGGGAATGCCTGCATTAAGAAATGATAAAAATGTTTTAACAGAATGATATCGGGAAAACACATGACAAACCGACGTAAAAACTAACAAAAACCACACAATCATAACAGTGCAAAGCAATACCGTAATTTGATAGGAACAGACCATGGGCACAGTCGAAGTCTCAAAGTCTCTCGGAAGTCCCGCCATCTCACGCAGACGGTAAACCTCCAGCGCTGCTAACTTGCCGACGCAGCATCCCGGAAGCACCCGACCACAGTCCGACTCCGAGTCCGTCCGAAAAACTCCGAGCCTCCGACCAGCTCTCCGACACTGAGCACCGAGCACCATCTCTGCCGAGCGCTTCGACCCCGGCCCCGGCAACAGGCAATAGGCAAAGCCGAGGATTTGGGGCCTTCGTCTCCGGGGATTCTCGATCGCACAGTAGCGGCAGCGAAGCGGGCATTTCAGAAGTTTCGACAGCTGTTCCTCTGCGCTTCACGGCTGTCCCCGTCAAATCTGGATTGATGCCCGGCCCCTAGTTACACATATCGATATTCATTCGGAACGGCCGCGCGCGCTGCGTCTCGCCGCCATCTTCTCCTCCTTTGCGAGTGTGTGTGTGAGCGTATGTGTGTGTATATATTTGTGTATCTGTGTTTGTGAGTGTGTGTCTGTGTGTGAGAGAGAGCATGTGTGTGTTTATATATTTGTGTGTGTGTGTGTGTGTGTGTGTGAGTTTGACAAAGTCCCTTTGTCAAATGGGATCCTAAACCGGAAGATGTAATGTTGAAATTGAAATTGGATATGGCATTGGTGAGGCCAAATTTGGAGTGTTGTGTACAGTTCTGGTCACCAAATTATAGGAAAGATGTCGATAAAATTGAGAGAGTACAGAGATGATTTACTAGAATGTTACCTGGGTTTCATCTCTGAAGTTACAGAGAAAGGTTGAACAAGTTGGGTCTTTATTCTTTGGAGCGTAGAAGGTTGAGGGGGGACTTGATAGAGGTGTTTAAAATTATGAGGGGGATAGATAGAGTTGATGTGGATATGCTTTTTCCATTGAAAGTGGGGGAGATTCAAACAAGAGGATACGAGTTGAGAGTTAGGGGGCAAAAGTTTTGGGGTAACATGAGGGGGAACTTCTTTACTCAGAGAGTGGTAGCTGTGTGGAGCGAGAAGTGGTCGAGGCAGGTTCGATGTTGTCGTTTAAAGTTAAATTGGATAGATATGTGGACAGGAAAGGAATGGAGGGTTATGGGCTGAGTGCAGGTCGGTGGGACTGGGTGAGAGTAAGAGTTCGGCACGGACAAGAAGGGCCGAGATGGCCTGTTTCCATGCTGTGATTGGTACATGGTTGTAAGATTAAGATTTGGCTGCTTGGGTTCAGAACCGGCCCTTGCGCAGGAAAGACGGAGGGTAGAGGGTGAAGGGCCTTATTCGAGCTGGAGGTCTGCAATTTGTGGTGATCCAGAGGGATCTGTGCTGGGACCTCTGCTGCCTGTGATGTGTATGAAATTACAGGCATCCGTTTGTCTCGCGAGACCGCGGATTTGCGCCTTGGAAGGTTTCCATGGCGCAGGGCCTGGGCAAGGTTGTGTGGAAGACTGGCAGTTGCCCATGCTGCAAGTCTCCCTTCTCCACGCCACCGATGTTGTCCAAGGGAAGGGCACTAGGACCCATACAGCTTGACACCGGTGTCGTCGCAGAGCAATATCAAGTCAAGTCACTTTTTATTGTCAGTTCAATCATAACTGCTGGTGCAGAGCATAGTAAAAACGAGACAAAGTTTTCCAGGACCATGGTGCTACATGGAAGGATACAAAAACTACACCGAACTACGTAAGAAAAAAACCACAAAAACTACACTAACAACAGGACTTCTGCCGATGCTGGAAATCCAAGCAACACACATCAAAGTCGCTGGTGGAACGCAGCGGGCCAGGCAGCATCTCTAGGAAGAGGTACAGTCGACGTTTCGGGCCGAGACCCTCCGTCAGGACTACGCTAGACTACAGGATCTATCCAGGACTGCATAAAGTGCACAAGACAGGGCAGGCACTGCAATAAATAATTAGCAAGACGGTCGGCAGAGTAGAGGGTACAGGAGGGTTGGTGTCAGTCTGGACTCTGGGTATTGAGGAGTCTGATGGCTTGGGGGGAAGAAACTGTTACACAGTCTGGTCGTGAGAGCCCGAATGCTTCGGTACCTTTTGCCAGATGGCAGGAGGGAGAAGAGTTTGTGTGAGGGGTGCGTGGGGGTCCTTCACAATACTGCGGGTCTCGCGATCAGAGACGGCGCAATTCCCGAACCGGGCCGCGATGCTCTCGATACAACCTCTGTAAGAATGTGGTGAGGATGGGGGGGGTGGGTGGGAGATGGACTTCTCTCGGCCTTCGTAGAAAGTAGAGACGTGGCTGGGCTTTCTCTGCTGTGGGGAGCTGGTGTTGAGGTTCTCTGCCAGGTGAAGGCCCAGAAACTCGGTGCTCTTAACCATCTCTGCGGAGGGGCCGTCGACGTTCAGCGGAGAGTGGTCGCTCCGTGTCCTGCTGGAGTCAGCAGCCGTCTCTTTTGTTCCGTTCACGTTCAGAGACAGGTTGCCGGCTCTGCACCAGTCCGCCTCCCCTCTGTAAGCTGACCCGTCGTCCTTGCTGATGAGACCCACCCACGGCCGCGTCGTCGGCCAACTCGAGGATGTGGTTCGAGCTGCGCGTCACAGCGCAGTCGTGGGTCGGCAGAGTGAACAGCGGTGGACCGAGCAGACAGCCCTGGGGGCCCCCCCCGCCCCGCCCCCGTGCTCGGTGCGACGGTGTTCCCGATCCGGACTGACCTTGAGGTCTCCCGGTCGGGGAAGCCTGGGATCCAGCTGCAGAGGGAGGTGTCCAGGCCCAGGAGGCTCAGCCGGACACAACACGCCGCCCCAGCCCAGGCTCGAGCCAGCCACCAGAGCGACGCCCCGGGTTGAAAATGGCGGCGGCCGGGTCGGTGAGTTTGCCGACGGGACCCAGATCGGTGGGGTTGCGGGGGCTGCGGGAGACCGTCGAAGAGCACGGTGCGAGCGGGTGAGAGAGACCGCTTGCCAGTGTGGGCAGGGAGACGGCAGATGCAGTTTAACCCAGATCAAGGTGAGGTGCCGCACCTCGGCAGGGCAAGCAGACAATAGGGGCAGGAGTAGGCCATTCGGCCCTTTGAGCCAGCACCGCCCTTCACCGTGATCCTGGCTGATCATCCACAATCAGTATCCAGATCCTGCCTTATCCTCATCACCTTTGACTCCGCTATCTTTAAGAGTTCTATCCATCTCTTTCTTGAAAGCATCCAGACACTTGGCCTCCACTGCCTTCTGGGGCAGAGCATTCCACAGATCCACAACTCTCCGGGTGAAAAAGTTTTTCCTCAACTCCGTTCTAAATGGCCTACCCCTTATTCTTAAACTGAGGCCTCTGGTTCTGGACTCACCCATCAGCGGGAACATGCTTCCTGCCTCCAGCGTGTCCAATCCCGTAATAATCTTACATGTTTCAATAAGATCCCCTCTCAGCCTTCCAAATTCCAGAGTATACAAGCCCAGTCGCTCCAATCTTTCGACATATGAGAGTCCCGCCATCCCGGGAATTAACCCCGTGAACCTACGCTGCACTCCCTCAATAGCAAGAATGTCCCTCCTCAAATTTGGAGACCAAAACTGCACACAGTACTCCAGGCGTGGTCTCACCAGGGCCCTGTACAGCTGCAGAAGGACCTCTTTGCTCCTATACTCAATCCCCCTTGTTATGAAGGCCAACATACCATTAGCTTTCTTCACTGCCTGCTGTACCTGCATGCTTGCTTTCAGTGACTGATGTACAAGAATACCTAGATCTCGATGTGCTTCCCCTCTTCCTGACTTGACTCCATTTAGATAGTAATCTGCCTTCCCGTTGTTACCACCAAAGTGGATAACCTCACGTTTATCCACATTAGACTGGGAGGCAGCTCCTCGAGGTGTTCCCTGGTCTGGGCCAACTCCCCCTGGGCGGGGAGGGAGGGAGGGGGAGGGTTCGGAGAGAGGGACAGAGGGTAAGGGTTCGGAGAGAGGGAGAGACGGGGGAGATGCAGGCTCCTTAACAGTGTTGCCCAGCAGAGCGACCTTGGGGTCCAAGTTCACGGCTCCTTGAAAGTCGAGGCGCAGGTCGAGAAGGCGGTTGAGAAGAAATGCAGTGCTTGCTTTTGTGAGTCGAGTAAGTTCGTAACTCATGGGGGTGGTGTCGTAACTTTATCAAACTCTGGTTGGGGCCCATCTGGAGAATCGCACACGGTTCTGGCCTCCCCCGCTGCTGGAAGGACGTCGGGGCTTCGGAGAGGGGGGCAGGAGGGGGCTCAACGGGACGCTGCCTGGGGCTTGTGTGCTCCCACCAGAGGCCGGGTAAACTGGGGGCTGTTTTCTCCGGGACAGCCGGAGGCCGAGGGGAAATCTGGCAGAGGGTTCGCGAGATTGTGTGAGAGAGGCACGGGTAGAGTGGCAGCCTCTGCTCGACTCTGCCGCACGTGTGTGTGTGTGTGTGTGTGTGTGTGTGTGTGTGTCTCTCTGCCTGAGTCAGTGCCCCTGCCCGCGTGTCTGTGTCTGTCCCTGGTTCCCTCCGTCCGGTGCCGTTTTCCCCGTCCCTCCGTGCTGCGCCCCCTCCTACTTTGCCCCACTCTCTCTTGCTCTCTCTGTTCCTCTCTCCCTTTCTCTCTCTCTCTCTGACTGTCCGTCTGTCTCTCCCACCACCTCCCTCTCTCCGTCTCCCCTCTCCTTTCTTTCTCTCTCTGTATCTCTCCCCCTCTCCCTATCTCTCTCTCCGTCTCCCTCACACCCTCCGTCCCTCCGTCCCTCCCTCTCCCCTCCCCTTTCTCAGTCTGTGTTTCCCTCTCTCCTTGTCTCTGCCTGTCTTCCACTCTCTCCCCCTCTCCCTCCCCACCTCCATCTCTCCCTCTATCCTTCCCTCTCTCCGCCCACGCTCTCTCGGCCCTGCCCCCTCTCCAGCCCTCCCTCTCTGTCCCCGTCCCACTATCCCTCCGTCGCTCCCTCCTTCCCTCCCTCTGTCTCTCTTCCTCGCTTGTCTTTCTCTCTCTGTCTTTCTCTCTATACCTCTCTCTCTCCCCCTCTTTCTCTGTCCCTCTATCCCTCTCTCCTCTCTTTCTCCACCCTCTTCTCTCTCCCCCTTCTCTCTCCTCATCTCTCTCTCTCTCTCTCTCTCCTTCTCTCTATCCCTATCTCCCTCTTTCTGTCAATTTATCTGTTCCCTCTCTCCGTCTGACTATCTTTCTCTCCTCTCTTTCGCCCCCCTCTCTTTTCTCTCTCCCCTATTTCTCCCCTTTCTCTCCCCCCTCTCCCTGTCCCCCCCCCCTCACGTCCTCTTCTGTTTTGAATCGGTCGATCTTACCGCCCTCTCCCCGCCCCTCGCCCGCAGTCGGCCCTGAGGCGATCGCTGGAACAGGAGCACCGGTCGGCCCTCGAGGACCTGCGCCGGCGGTGCGAGGGGGAGACGGAGCGGGCGGAGGGCCTGCGGGAGGCGGCAACGCTGCTGCGTCAGGAGAAGGAGGCCGCCGTGCGCGGGGCCGAGCGGCAGAGGAAGGAGGTGAGGGGGGGGAGGGGGAGGGGTCTCCCTTCGGGAGCGCGGATTCTCGTTTTCTTTGAGGGGAGCAGGAAGGCGGGGGGTGCGTCCTGTCGGGAACACGGACCGTTGGGGGGTGGGGGACGGGGCGGGGAGGGGAAGTGGACCGTGGATTGGCGGGTGGGCATTGACATCGATAAAAGCAAGCGGATGCATTTTGCAAAGTCAGGCCTGTGTAGGACTTAGAAAACCATAGAAAAACTACAGCATAGAAACAGGCCATTTGGCCCTTCTTGACTGTGCCGAACCATTTTCTGCCTAGTCCCACTGACCTGCACAAGGACCATATCCCTCCATACACCTCCCATCCATGTATCTGTCCAATTTATTCTTAAATGTTAAAAAAGAACCCGCATTTACCACCTCGTCTGGCAGCTCATTCCATACTCCCACCACTCTCTGTGTGAAGAAGCCCCCCCCGCAATGTTCCCTTTAAACTTTTCCCCCCTCACCCTTAACCCATGTCCTCTGGTTTTTTTCTCCCTTTGCCTCAGTGGAAAAAGCCTGCTTGCATCCACTCTATCTATTCCCATCATAATTTTATATACCTCTATCAAATCTCCCCTCATTCTTCTACGCTCCAGGGAATAAAGTCCTAACCTATTCAACCTTTCTCTGTAACTGAGTTTCTCAAGTCCCGGCAACATCCTTGTAAACCTTCTCTGCACTCTTTCAACCTTATTAATATCCTTCCTGTAATTTGGTGACCAAAAACTGAACACAATACTCCAGATTCGGCCTCACCAATGCCTTGTACTGTGTGTGTGTGTGAGAGAGAGGGAAGGCAGAGATAGAACGACAGACAGAGAGAGAGAACATGACAAAAGAACACCAGAAACAGGAGCCGCAGTCAGCCGTCTGTCCCGTCACGGACACGGGAAACCTCTGCCAACTGTGACGGTATTGGGTTCCCCACCCTCGAAGCCTGGAGGAAGATTTTAAGCCCTGTCTGACGGAGGTTTCTACAGGTAGCCTCACTCTACCGAGGTTATCCTGTATCCACCTACTCTTCCGGGACTGACTTAGTTCCCCGGACTCTGCGGTGAAGTTTTAATCATAATAAGATAGATAGATATACTTTATTGATCCCGAGGGAAATCTGGTTTCGTTACAGCCGCACCAACCAAGAATAGAGCGTAAATATAGCAATACAAAGACCCCCAACAATCAAACAACAAAATGCAAACTATGCCAGATGGAAAATAAGTCCAGGACCAGTCTATTGGCTCAGGGTGTCTGACCCTCCACGGGAGGAGCTGCAAGTTCGATGGCCACAGGCAGGAATGGCCTCCCGTGCCGCCCAGTGTTGTATCTCGGTGGAATGTGGCCGAAGTCCAACAGTAAAAAGTTCAATATCCAGTCTGCAGACACGTTCCTCGATCGTAATATGCCCCGGATTGCACCATCCGTTGTTAACCAGAACAGTGAGCACCCAACTCCTTTACGCTTACCGCTCTCAGTGCACTTCTGGTCAGCGGGAACGGTATAACCCACCGAACTCCTCTTCTCCGAAAGTCTCTGTTGTCTCGACCCGGTCCTCTGTCCTCGGCTTTGTGATCCCCCTCTGCGTGTTTTCCCCCAGATTTCAGCAGGGGGCCGAGTGGGAGAGAGAAGGGGAAGGGAGAGAGGCTGGGACGGAGAGAGAGAGAACGAGATTGAGGGGGGGGAAGAGGTGGGGTGTTTGAGAGTGGGGAGGGGGAGAGAGCAGGATGGGGGGAGATAGTGGAAGGGCAAGAAAGAGGGAAGGGAGAGGAGGAAGAGAAAGAAAGAGGGAAGGGAGAGGGGGAAGGGAAAGAAAGAGGGAAGGGAGAGGGGGAAGAGAAAGGAAGTGAAGGAGTGAGAGTTGGGGGGAAGAAAGAGTTCCGGAAGGATCACACACAGAGGTTAACACCCTCAGCAATGAGGCAACGGAGGTCACATAATGCCCTCGGCAACCAAACTGAGAGGCCTGAGGCCTACACGTCGGGCCCTTAGCAACGGGACGGAGAGGCCTGAGGCCTATGTCGAACACTCTCAGAAACAGGACACTGAAATCCTCGGGCTTCATGGAGCATCATTACGGACAGGACACGGGAAACCTCTCCCTACTGTGGCGGTATTGGGTTCCCCGTCCTCGAAGCCTTAAGGAAGATTTTAAGCCCTATCTGACAGAGGTTTCTACAGGTAGCCTCACTCTACCGAGGTTATCCTGTATCCACCTACTCTTCTAGGACAAACTTAGTTCCCCGGACTCTGCGGTGAAGTTTTAATGATAATAACAATCTAACTCTATGTTTAAAGCACTTTACATACAGTTCAAAGTGTTTTATAATGGGAAAAAGTGCAAACCTTAAAATGAAATCGAAATAAACGTGAAAATAAAAGACGAGATGTTAGTCAAAAGCAAGACCAAACGAATAGGTTCTGGGCTGCCGTTTAGGCGAGTCTCCATCCCTTACAGATATTTATAGAGGTGTTCTATGAAGAGCGTTTGATGGCTCTGGGCCTGTACTCGCTGGAGTTCAGAAGAACGAGAGGGGATCTCATTAAGAACGTAAGAAATAGGAGCAGGAGTCGGCCATTCGAGCCTGCTCTGCCGTTCAATAAGATCACGGCTGATCTGACCACGGACTCATCTCCACCCGCCTGCCTTTTCCCCAAAACCCTCAATTCCCCTCCTATGCAAAAAACAAAAATCTACCCGACCTTGTCTTAAATATATTTACTGCGGTAGCCTCCGCTACTTCACGGGGCAGAGAATTCCACCACTCTCTGGGAAGAGCAGTTCCTCCTCATCTCCGTCCCAAATACACGCCCTCCGGTTCCTCAGGCTGTGTCCCCTCGTTCTCGTCACAGTCACAGTCATACTTTATCGATCCTGGGGGGGGGGGGAAATTGGTTTTCGTTACAGTTGCACCATAACTAATCAACAGTAATAGAACTGTAAATAGTTAAATCGTAAATCACGGTCTGATCAGGGACAGTCAGCATGGCTTTGTGAAGGGCAGATCGTGTCTAACAAGCCTGATACAGTTCTTTGAAGGTGGTGACCAGGCATATAGATGAGGGTAGTGCAGTGGATGTGATCTATATGGACTTTAGTAAGGCATTTGACAAGGTTCCACACGGTAGGCTTATTCAGAAAGTCAGAAGGCATGGGATCCCGGGACGTTTGGCCAGGTGGATTCAGAATTGGCTTGCCTGCAGAAGGCAGAGGGTCGTGGTGGAGGGAGTACATTCAGATTGGAGGGTTGTGACGAGTGGTGTCCCACAAGGATCTGTTCTGGGACCTCTACTTCTCGTGATTTTTATCAACGACCTGGATGTTGGGGTAGAAGGGCGGGTTGGCAAGTTTGCAGATGACACAAAGGTTGGTGGTGTTGTAGATAGTGTAGAGGATTGTTGAAGATTGCAGAGAGACGTTGATGGGATGCAGAAGTGGGCTGAGAAGTGGCAGATGGAGTTCAACCCGGAGAAGTGTGAGGTGGTACACTTTGGAAGGACAAACTCCAAGGCAGAGTACAAAGTAAATGGCAGGATACTTGGTAGTGTGGAGGAGCAGAGGGATCTGGGGGGTACATGTCCACAGATCCCTGAAAGTTGCCTCACAGGTAGATAGGGTAGTTAAGAAAGCTTATGGGGTGTTAGCTTTCATAAGTCGAGGGATAGAGTTTAAGAGTCGCGATGTAACGATGCAGCTCTATAAAACTCTGGTTAGGCCACACTTGGAGTACTGTGTCCAGTTCTGGTCACCTCACTATAGGAAGGATGTGGAAGCATTGGAAAGGGTACAGAGGAGATTTACCAGGATGCTGCCTGGTTTAGAAAGTATGCATTATGATCAGAGATTAAGGGAGCTAGGGCTTTACTCTTTGGAGAGAAGGAGGATGAGAGGAGACATGATAGAGGTGTACAAGATAATAAGAGGAATAGATAGAGTGGATAGCCAGTGCCTCTTCCCCAGGGCACCACTGCTCAATACAAGAGGACATGGCTTTAAGGTGAGGGGTGGGAAGTTCAAGGGGGATATTAGAGGAAGGTTTTTTACTCAGAGAGTGGTCGGTGCGTGGAATGCACTGCCTGAGTCAGTGGTGGAGGCAGATACACGAGTGAAGTTTAAGAGACAACTAGACAGGTATATGGAGGAATTTAAGGTGGGGGGTTTTATATGGGGGCAGGGTTTGAGGGTCGGCACAACATTGTGGGCCGAAGGGCCTGTAATGTGCTGTACTGTTCTATGTTCTCTATGTTCTATGTAATATGTCTCACCTACCCGTGGAAACAAGTTTCCTGCCTCTCTCTTCTCTGTCCCTTTCACGATTTCGTCTGCTCCAAAGTGCTTGTCCTTGCGTGGGAAGCAGACGGCAAGCCGGACAGAGAGACACACAAAGGGAGAGAGAGAAAGACAGAGGCTATGAGAGAGAGAGTGTGATAGAGGCACGGAGAGTAAGTCACACAGAGAATAAAGAAGCGAGAGAGAGACGGACGGGCAGGGTGTGAGTCAGACACACTGTCCCTGTACACACGCTCAGTGACACAAAGGGACAGAGCGAGGTTCACTCAGCCGTACCAGCTCCCTCTTTCCCTCTCTCTCTATCTCACTCACTCACTCACTCACACACATGTCGGGACCTTATTCCTTGGAGCGTAGGGGTGACCTCACAGAGGTGTGTAAAACCACGAGGGGCACGGACAGGGTGAACGTGCACAGACCTTTCCCCCCAGGGTCGGGGAATCGAGAACCAGAGGGCACAGGGTTAAGGTGAGAGAGGGGGAGAGAGATTTAATAGGGACCCGAGGGGCAACTTTTTCACCCAGAGGGTGGTCCGTCTGTGGAAGGAGCTGCCGGGGGAAGTGGTGGAGGCAAGTACATTAACGACACTCGGACAGGGACACGGATAGGAGAGGTTTAGAGGGATACGGTGGTCCGTCTGTGGACAGGGACACAGATAGGAGAGGTTTAGAGGGATACGGTGGTCCGTCTGTGGACAGGGACATGGACAGGAGAGGTTTCGAGGGATACGGTGGTCCGTCTGTGGACAGGGACACGGATAGGGAAGGTTTAGAGGGATACGGTGGTCCGTCTGTGGACAGGGACACGGATAGGAGAGGTTTAGAGGGATACGGTGGTCCGTCTGTGGACAGGGACATGGATAGGGAAGGTTTAGAGGGATACGGTGGTCCGTCTGTGGACAGGGACACGGATAGGAGAGGTTTAGAGGGATACAGTGGTCCGTCTGTGGACAGGGACATGGATAGGGAAGGTTTAGAGGGATAGGGAAGGTTTAGAGGGATACGGTGGTCCGTCTGTGGACAGGGACACGGATAGGAGAGGTTTAGAGGGATACAGTGGTCCGTCTGTGGACAGGGACACGGATAGGAGAGGTTTAAAGGGATACGGTGGTCCGTCTGTGGACAGGGACACGGATAGGGAAGGTTTAGAGGGATACGGTGGTCCGTCTGTGGACAGGGACACGGATAGGAGAGGTTTAGAGGGATACGGTGGTCCGTCTGTGGACAGGGACACGGACAGGGAAGGTTTAGAGGGATACGGTGGTCCGTCTGTGGACAGGGACACGGATAGGAGAGGTTTAGAGGGATACGGTGGTCCGTCTGTGGACAGGGACACGGATAGGAGAGGTTTAGAGGGATACGGTGGTCCGTCTGTGGACAGGGACACGGACAGGGAAGGTTTAGAGGGATACGGTGGTCCGTCTGTGGACAGGGACATGGATAGGGAAGGTTTAGAGGGATAGGGAAGGTTTAGAGGGATACGGTGGTCCGTCTGTGGACAGGGACACGGATAGGAGAGGTTTAGAGGGATACAGTGGTCCGTCTGTGGACAGGGACACGGATAGGAGAGGTTTAAAGGGATACGGTGGTCCGTCTGTGGACAGGGACACGGATAGGGAAGGTTTAGAGGGATACGGTGGTCCGTCTGTGGACAGGGACACGGATAGGAGAGGTTTAGAGGGATACGGTGGTCCGTCTGTGGACAGGGACACGGACAGGAGAGGTTTAGAGGGATACGGTGTCCGTCTGTGGACAGGGACACGGATAGGGAAGGTTTAGAGGGATACGGTGGTCCGTCAGTGGACAGGGACACGGATAGGGAAGGTTTGGAGGGATATGGACAAACGTGGGCAGAGGGGGGCCAGCTCGGACGGGGACGTGGGTGGGCAGTGAGCGGAGCGCCGGGGGACTGAACGACTCTCCCTTGCTCCCCCAGATGCTGTCTGCCCAGGAGAAGGAGGCGTCCCGCCTGCAGGAGGAGATATCGCAGGCCCGCCTCCAGGCCGAGGAGGCACGGAAGGAGCTGGAGGCGGGCAGGGCGGCCCTGGAGGAGGAGAGGAGGCGTAGCGAGGTGAGGGAGAGGGGCACGAAGCACGGGAGGAGGAAGGGTGGTGATACATGTACCATATAGTTTCCTCTCTTTACTCATGCTCCCTTCTCACTCCCCCCCCATTCTCCCCACTCTCTCCCTCTCCCTCCCCCTCTCTCTCTGCTCTCTCTCTCTTCCCCCTTCACCTTATCTGTCTCTTTCCCCACTCTCTCTCTCCCCTCTCCCTCTCTCCCCCCCCCTCGCAGGCCAGCGCCTCCGGACTGACCCAGGAGCTCGTTGACGCCCGCCGCAGGCTGTCCGAGGTCGAGGAGGGGCGGGCGAGGCTGGAGGAGGAGTCCCGGGCGCAGAGGGAGCGCCTCGAGGAGGAGAGGGTCGCCGCGCAGAGGAAGGTGAGGGAGGGCGATCCCCTCCCCCCCCCCATTCCTGTACGGTATCCATCCATCTCCTCACGTCTGCCCCCAACGGTGTGCCCACTCCACTCGGTTTCCTGTCGTCCAGCCAGAGCCACCGCCCCCCGCCCTCCGGTTTTGTGCTCTGCCCCCCCCCCCGGTGCCGTCTGCTGCCCGTCCCTGCACCCAGCATCTCGACCTGCCCCTCACAGGCCCCGACACTCTCCGCCCTCTGTCTCCGGTCCAGCGCTGTCTTCCGTATTCCACGTTTCCTGTTCAACGCCCCCTTCTCTCTCTTCCACGTTGAATGGTCTCCTCTCTCCTCTACCAGCTCCTCAGCCGAGAAAGCCCGGCAGTCTCTCCGCTTTCTGCGACGGCTGAGAAAAAGTCCATCTCCCACCCCAACCCCCATCCTCACCACATTCTTACAGAGGTCGTATCAGGGGGGATCTGATTGAAACGTATAAGAGCCTAAAGGGATCGGACAGGCTAGATGCAGGAAGATTGTTCCCGATGTTGGGGAAGTCCAGAACGAGGGGTCTCAGTTTGAGGATAGAGGGGAAGCCTTTTAGGACCGAGATGAGGAAAAACTTCTTCACACAGAGAGGGGTGAATCTGTGGAATTCTCTGCCCCGTGAAGCAGGGGAGGCTCCCTCAGTGAATATATTTAAGACGAGGTCAGACAGACTTTTTTTGCAGAGGAGGGGAATGAAAGGTTATAGGGGATTCAAGTACAGGAGCAGGGAGGTACTACTGCAGTTGTACAAGGCCTTGGTGAGACCACACCTGGAGTATTGTGTGCAGTTTTGGTCCCCTAATCTGAGGAAAGACATCCTTGCCATAGAGGGAGTACAAAGAAGGTTCACCAGATTGATTCCTGGGATGGCAGGACTTTCATATGAAGAAAGACTGGATGAACTGGGCTTGTACTCGTTGGAATTTAGAAGATTGAGGGGGGATCTGATTGAAACGTATAAGATCCTAAAGGGATTGGACAGGCTAGATGCAGGAAGATTGTTCCCGATGTTGGGGAAGTCCAGAACGAGGGGTCACAGTTTGAGGATAGAGGGGAAGCCTTTTAGGACCGAGATTAGGAAAAACTTCTTCACACAGAGAGTGGTGAATCTGTGGATTTCTCTGCCACAGGAAACAGTTGAGGCCAGTTCATTGGCTATATTTAAGAGGGAGTTAGATATGGCCCTTGTGGCTATGGGGGTCAGGGGGTATGGAGAGAAGGCAGGTTCAGGGTTCTGAGATGAATGATCAGCCATGATCATAATAAATGGTGGTGCAGGCTCGAAGGGCCGAATGGCCTACTCCTGCACCGATTTTCTATGTTTCTATGTATCGAGAGCATCCTGAGCAGCTGCACATCACGGCCCGGTTCGGGAATTGCACCGTCTCGGATCGCAAGACCCCGCACCGGATGGTGAGGTCAGCTGAGAAGATCATCGGGGTCCCTCTTCCCGCCATTACAGACATTTACACCGCACGCTGCATCCGCAAAGCAAACAGCATTATGAAGGACCCCACGCACTCCTCACACAAACTCTTCTCCCTCCTGTCGTCTGGAAAAACACACCGAAGCATTTGGGCTCTCACGACCAGACTGTGTAAGTTTCTTCCCCCAAGCCGTCAGACTCCTCAATACCCAGAGTCCAGACTGACGTCTACATCATTTATTGTTATATTGTAATTTGTCCTCCCTTGTGCCTTATTGTCTGGTTCATTAATTATTGCACCGCCCCGCACTGTTCTGTGCACTTTAAGGAGACCCGTGGCAGGTCTGTAGTCTATTGTAGTTATTAATGTTGTTCCTACGTAATCTCGTGTAGCCTTGTGCTGTCTCACATAGTCTGGTGTGGTTTTGTGTTGTTTCACGTAGCACCAGGTCCTGGAGGAACGTTGTTTTGTTTTTACTGTGTACTGTACCAGCAGCTTATGGTCGAAATGACAATAAACTTGACTGGACTTGACTGTTCCCCTCCCGGTTCTGTGCTCTGGGTTTCCGAGCTACGCACCCTATGTCCCACTCTGCAATTGCCTCTCTTTTTCACTCTCTCCGTCCCACGCCCGGCTCCCTCCATCCCACACCCCGCTCCCTCCATCCTACGCCCCGCTCCCTCCATCCCACACCCCGCTCCCTCCATCCCACACCCGCCCCCTCCGTCCCAAACCCCGCTCCCTCCGTCCCACACCTCGCTCCCTCCGTCCCACACCCCGCTCCCTCCGTCCCACGCCCGCCCCCTCCGTCCCACACCCTGCCCCCTGCATCCCACACCCCACCCCCTCCGTCCCACACCCGCTCCCTCCGTCCCACGCCCGCCCCCTCCGTCCCACACCCCGCTCCCTCCGTCCCACACCCCGCCCCCTCCGTCCCACACCCCGCTCCCTCCGTACTATGCCCCGCTCCCTCCATCCCACACCCCGCCCCCTCCGTCCCACATCCGCCCCCTCCGTCCCACACCCGCTCCCTCCATCCCACACCCCGCTCCCTCCGTCCCACACCCCGCTCCCTCCATACTACGCCCCGCTCCCTCCGTCCCACACCCCGCCCCCTCCATCCCACACCCCGCTCCCTCCATCCCACACCCCGCCCCCTCCGTCCCACACCCTGCCCCCTCCGTCCCACACCCGCTCCCTCCATCCCACACCCCGCTCCCTCCGTCCCACACCCCGCTCCCTCCGTCCCACACCCTGCCCCCTCCGTCCCACACCCCGCTCCCTCCGTCCCACACCCGCTCCCTCCATCCCACGCCCCGCTCCCTCCATCCCACTCCCCCCCCCTCCGTCCCACACCCGCTCCCTCCATCCCACACCCGCTCCCTCCACCCCATGCCCCGCCCCCTCCATCCCACACCCCACCCCCTCCGTCCCACACCCGCTCCCTCCATCCCATGCCCCGCCCCTCCGTCCCACACCTCGCTCCCTCCATACTACGCCCCGCTCCCTCCATCCCACACCCCGCCCCCTCCGTCCCACACCCGCTCCCTCCGTCCCACACCCGCCCCCTCCGTCCCACACCCCGCCCCCTCCGTCCCACACCCCGCTCCCTCCGTCCAAAACCTCGCTCCCTCCATCCTACGCCCTGCTCCCTCCGTCCCACACCCCGCTCCCTCCATCCCACACCCCGCCCCCTCCGTCCCACACCCGCTCCCTCCGTCCCACACCCGCCCCCTCCGTCCCACACCCCGCCCCCTCCGTCCCACACCCCGCTCCCTCCGTCCAAAACCTCGCTCCCTCCATCCTACGCCCCGCCCCCTCCGTCCCACACCTCGCTCCCTCCATACTACGCCCCGCTCCCTCCGTCCCACACCCCGCCCCCTCCGTCCCACGCCCCGCCCCCTCCGTCCCACACCCCGCCCCCTCCGTCCCACGCCCCGCCCCCTCCATCCCACACCCCGCCCCCTCCGTCCCACACCCCGCCCCCTCCGTCCCACGCCCCGCCCCCTCCGTCCCACACCCCGCCCCCTCCGTCCCACACCCCGCCCCCTCCGTCCCACGCCCCGCCCCCTCCGTCCCACACCCCGCCCCCTCCGTCCCACGCCCCGCCCCCTCCGTCCCACACCCCGCTCCCTCCATCCCACACCCCGCCCCCTCCGTCCCACACCCGCTCCCTCCGTCCCACACCCGCCCCCTCCGTCCCACACCCCGCTCCCTCCGTCCCACACCCCGCCCCCTCCGTCCCACACCCGCCCCCTCCGTCCCACACCCCGCTCCCTCCGTCCCACACCCGCTCCCTCCACCCCACGCCCCGCCCCCTCCGTCCCACACCCCGCCCCCTCCGTCCCACACCCGCTCCCTCCATCCTACGCCCCGCCCCCTCCGTCCCACACCCCGCCCCCTCCGTCCCACACCCGCCCCCTCCGTCCCACACCCCGCTCCCTCCGTCCCACACCCGCTCCCTCCACCCCATGCCCCGCCCCCTCCATCCCACACCCCGCCCCCTCCGTCCCACACCCGCTCCCTCCATCCCACGCCCCGCTCCCTCCATCCCACGCCCCGCTCCCTCCGTCCCACACCCCGCCCCCTCCGTCCCACACCCGCTCCCTCCGTCCCACACCCGCCCCCTCCGTCCCACACCCCGCCCCCTCCGTCCCACACCCCGCTCCCTCCGTCCCACACCTCGCTCCCTCCGTCCTACGCCCCGCTCCCTCCGTCCCACGCCCCGCCCCCTCCGTCCCACACCCCGCCCCCTCCGTCCCACACCCCGCGCCCTCCGTCCCACGCCCGCCCCCTCCGTCCCACACCCCGCTCCCTCCGTCCCACGCCCACCCCCTCCGTCCCACACCCTGCCCCCTCCGTCCCACACCCCGCCCCCTCCGTCCCACACCCCGCTCCCTCCGTCCCACACCCCGCTCCCTCCGTCCCACACCCGCTCCCTCCACCCCACACCCCGCCCCTCTCCATCCATCCTCCCCGTCCCTTTCCCCATTCCCCTCGCCCCTTTCCCCATTCCCCTCGCCCCTTTCCCTTTCTCTCTCTCCTCTGCCCCACTCCACCCCGTCCTCACTGCTGTCTCCGTCTCCCTCCCTCTCGGGACAGAGCGAGGACCTGGAGGGCCGTCTCGCCACCCTGGAGCAGGAGGTCTCCTCGCTGACGGCAGACGTGTCGCGGGCCCGGGACGCCGCCCGGCAGGCCGAGGAGACTCTGAGGGAGGTGCAGGGCGAGGCAGCCGAGGCCCGGAGGGCGGCTGCCGAGGAGGAGGAGGGGCGCCGGGAGGCCGAGGGAGCAGCCGAGCGGCTGAGGGAGGCCGTGAAGGAGCTGGAGGCACAGAAAATCAGGTGAGATCCCTCTCGCCCCTCTCGGTCCCCTCTTTCCCCTTGCTCCGTGCTCTCCCCCACTCTCCCCCCTCCCCTCTCCCCCACTCCCCCCTCCCCTCTCCCCCACTCCCCCCTCCCCCTCCCCCACTGTCCCCCTCTCCCCCTCCCCCTCTCTCCCCTCTCCCACTCCCCTCCCCCTCCCCCCTCCCTCTCCCCTCCCCCTCTCCCTCCCCCTCCCCCTCTCCCTCTCTGCTATCCCCCTATCCCCCTCTCCCCCTCCCCTCCTCCCCTCTCCTCCTCCCCCCTCTCCCGCCTCTCTGACCCCTCTCCCTCTCTCCCCCTCTTCCCCTGTCCCTCTCTCTCCCACCCCTCTCTCCCCCCTCGCCCCCTTTCTCTCCCCCGTCTCTCCCCCTCTCTCCCCTCTCTCTCTCCTCCTCTTCCTCTCCTCCTCTTCCCCCTGTCTCTCTCTCCCCCTCTCCCTCTCTCCCCCATCTCACCCCCTGTCTCTCCCCCTCTCCCCTCCTCTCTCCTTCCCTCTCCCCTCACTCCTTCTCTTCTCCTGGTAAATCTCCTCTGTACCCTTTCCAATGCTTCCACATCCTTCCTATAGTGAGGTGACCAGAACTGGACACAGTACTCCAAGTGTGGCCTAACCAGAGTTTTATAGAGCTGCATCATTACATCGCGACTCTTAAACTCTATCCCTCGACTTATGAAAGCTAACACCCCATAAACTTCCTTAACTACCCTATCCACCTGTGAGGCAACTTTCAGGGATCTGTGGACATGTACCCCGAGATCCCTGTGCTCCTCCACACTACCAAGTATCCTGCCATTTACTTTGTACTCTGCCTCGGAGTTTGTCCTTCCAAAGTGTCCCACCTCACACTTCTCCAGGTTGAACTCCATCTGCCACTTCTCAGCCCACTTCTGCATCCTGTCAATGTCTCTCTGCAATCTTCGACAATCCTCTACACTATCTACAACACCACCAACCAGGGGGTTGGTGAATTTGTGGAATTTGTTACTGCCGGCAGCTGTGGAGGTTGGATCATTGGGTGTATTTAAGGCAGAGAGGGATAGGTTCTTGGTTGGGCAAGGCATCGAAGGTTACGGAGGAGAAGGCCGGGATCTGGGGTTGAGGAGGAGATGGAGGGGAGGAAAAGGATCAGCCTCGACTGAGTGGCGGCCTAATTCTTCTCCTGTGCCTCACGGAGAGCCTGGTCTTCAAGTGATTATTGAGCAGCAGGCCTAGGCAAGGCCAGAGCAGACGGCCTACCGGAGGAGTAGAAGAAACACAGGAGGACAGTCCGGAGGGAAATCGGGAGGGCGAAAAGAAGGCGTGAGGTCGCTCGGGCAGACGAGGTGAGGGAGAGTCCTGAGGGATCCCACAGGTGGCATGCTGGCCTTCATAACAAGGGGAGTTGAGTAAAGGAGCAAAGAGGTCCTTCTGCAGCTGTACAGGGCCCTGCTGAGACCACACCTGGAGTATTGTGTGCAGTTTTGGTCTTCAAATTTTTAGGAAGGACATTCTTGCTATTGAGGGAGTGCAGCGTAGGTTCACAAGGTTAATTCCCGGGATGGCGGGACAGTCATACGTTGAAAGATGGGAGCGACTGGGCTTGTATACTCTGGAATTTAGAAGGCTGAGAGGGGATCTGATTGCAACATACAAGATTATTTAAGGGTGTGGACACGCTGGAGGCAGGAAGCATGTTCCCGCTGATGGGGGAGTCCAGAACCAGAGGCCACAGTTTCAGAATAAGGCGTAGGCCATTTGGAACGGAGTTGAGGAAAAACTTTTTCGCCCAGAGAGTTGTGGATATGTGGAATGCTCTGCCCCAGAAGGCAGTGGAGGCCAGTTCTCTGGATGTTTTCAAGAAAGAGATGGACAGAGCTCTTAAAGATAGCGGAATCAAAGGTTATGGGGATAAGGCAGGATCTGGATACTGATTGTGAATGATCAGCCATGATCACAGTGAATGGCGGTGCTGGCTCGAAGGGCCGAATGGCCTACTCCTGCCCCTATTGTCTGCTTGCCCTGCCGAGGTGGGGCACCTCACCTTGATCTGGGTTAGACTCCATCTGAGGACCCGAAAGGTGGAAGGGACGAGGACTTCCATCCTGGGGAGCACGGAGATCTGGCAGAGGTCTCAACTGTACCGCAGCCGATGGGAAAGCACTTCAGGGGGTCGTCTCCAGCGCACAGAAGGACATCGGGACACACTGCTCCCAGCCCCGGAGGACACCGACAGCTTTCAGTTGGACGCTGGAGGAACTCAGCAGGCCGGGCAGCACCAGTTAGAAACGACGAGTCGACGTTTTGGGCCGGAACCCTTCGTCAGGACTGAAGGATGAAAGATGGGGAAGGACTTGAAGAATGCTTGTAGCATCAGTTGAAAGACCCGTAATTTGAAAGACAAAGGGGTGGGGGACGGGGAAGTATTGACGTTATAGCCCTGAAAACAATAGGTGGTACGGAACCATGGGGGAGGTGAAAGGCAGCTAGGGGAGGGGGCAGAGTGAAATAGGGATAGAGGAAGGGAGGGGGAGGGAATTACCGGAAGTTGGAGAATTCTATGTTCATACCAAGAGGCTGGAGACTACCTAGACGGTATACGAGGTGTTGCTCCTTCATCCTGAGTTTAGCCTCATCATGGCAGTAGAGGAGGCTATGTATGGACATATCTGAAAGTTGCCTCACAGGTAGATAGGGTAGTTAAGAAAGCTTACGGGGTGTTTGCTTTCATAAGTCGAGGGATAGAGTTTAAGAGTCGCGAGGTAATGATGCAGCTCTATAAAACTCTGGTTAGGCCACACTTGGAGTACTGTGTCCAGTTCTGGTCACCTCACTATAGGAAGGATGTGGAAGCATTGGAAAGGGTACAGAGGAGATTTACCAGGATGCTGCCTGGTTTAGAGAGTATGCATTATGATCAGAGATTAAGGGAGCTAGGGCTTTACTCTTTGGAGAGAAGGAGGATGAGAGGAGACATGATAGAGGTGTACAAGATAATAAGAGGAATAGATAGAGTGGATAGCCAGCGCCTCTTCCCCAGGGCACCACTGCTCAATACAAGAGGACATGGCTTTAAGGTAAGGGGTGGGAAGTTCAAGGGGGTTATTAGAGGAAGGTTTTTTACTCAGAGAGTAGTTGGTGCGTGGAATGCACTGCCTGAGTCAGTGGTGGAGGCAGATACACTAGTGAAGTTTAAGAGACTACTAGACAGGTATATGGAGGAATTTAAGGTGGGGGGTTATATGGTAGGCAGGATTTTAGGGTAAGCACAACATTGTGGGCCGAAGGGCCTGTACTGTGCTGTACTATTCTATGTTCTATGTTCTATGAACGTGAAGCAGAGTTGAAATGGGTGGCAACCGGGCAATAGATGACCCCAGCAGACTCAGAAGTGAAGTGTTGTCTCACCTGGAAGGACTGCTTGGGGGGCCCTGAATGGTGGCGAGAGAGGAGGTGTAGGGACAGGTGTAGCACTTGCGCTTACAGGGATAAGTGCCGGGTGGGAGATCCGTGGGGAGGGACCGATCCCTGCGGAAAGCGGAGAGGGGTGGAGAGGGAAAGATGTGCTGAGTGGTGGGGTCCTGTTGAAGGTGGCGGAAGTCGGGGACGATAATGTGCTGGATTATCGACAGCTCTTGCTACCCAAGGAAAGCTACAACCATCTGCGAGGACAATGCACACCCATGCAATCATCTGTTTGAAATTCTTCCACCCGGCAGACGTTCCAAGATTTTCTATGCCCGCTCTTCCAGACTGAAGAATAGCTTCTTCCCCAGAGCTATAATCGCTCTGAACCAATCTGTTGACGTGTGGGCAGTTTTGGTCTCCTTATTTAAGAAAGGACGTGCTGACGTTGGAGAGGGTACAGAGAAGATTCACTCGAATGATACCGGGAATGAGAGGGTTAACGTACGAGGAACGTTTGCCCGCTCTTGGACTGTATTCCTTGGAGTTTCGAAGAACGAGGGGAGACCTCATAGAAACATTTCGAATGTTAAAAGGCATGGACAGAGTTGATGTGGCAAAGTTGTTTCCCATGATGGGGGAGTCTAGTACAAGAGGGCATGACTTAAGGATTGAAGGGCGCCCATTCAGAATAGAGATGCGAAGATTTTTTTTTCGCCAGAGGGGGGTGAATCTGTGGAATTTGTTGCCATGGGCAGCAGTGGAAGCCAAGTCATTGGGTATATTTAAGGCAGAGATTGATAGGTATCTGATTTGCCAGGGCATCAAAGGTTATGGTGAGAAGGCGGGGGAGTGGGACTAAATAGGAGAATGGATCAGCTCATGATAAAACGGCGGGGCAGACTCGATGGGCCGAATGGCCGCCTTCTGCTCCTTTGTCTTACGGTCTTTATTCGACACAACAAGCAGGCATCATCGGGACGGAGACGCTTCCGGTAGAAAGGTCTGCCAGCCCAATGTGGGCTCGATATTGATATGCTAAACACAAAGGCAATCGCTACTTCAAAAGTTACGGACAACGCTTCCTTTTGAAGCTACATACAAAATATCACCCCACCTAACTCCATCCTTTCCTTCCGACGCCAACGTGTCTGGGTTGGTATCCACAGCCTTTAGGAATGCAATTAAATCCACAATGCATTTATTTGGCATTTTACGTGCTTACATAGAAGACAATTAATATTTATAATGTACAGATAGTACTGTCTTCGAAACTACAGCATCTGGTCAAACTACGGCGTCAGAAGCATCTGGGTATTCACACCTTTTTAGGAAGTGCATTGTTGTGGACTCAGTCCATGGTACTTTGTCGAATAGAAGTCTGGTGGCCAAAGTCATTTAAAGTGTGAACAAATCTTCCACCCAAAAAAAAACTCGCTCTTAACACAATCGATCGAGCAACATCCATAGATTTGTTATATTGCTATTTTAATACGGGCTTTACGGCTGTCATGAATCTTGAGTTGAGCTTTTGTACCACTGGACGTTTGCTTGTACTGGCTGGTTGCTTAATTTTATTTAACTATATAAACAATCACAGCACGGAAACAGGCCATCTCGGCCCTTCTAGTCCGAGCCGAACTCTTAATCTCACCTAGTCCCACCGACCTGCACTCAGCCCGTAACCCTCCATTCCTCTCCTGTACATATATCTGTCCAATTTAACTTTAAACGACAATATCGAACCTGCCTCGACCACTTCTCGCTCCACACAGCCACCACTCTCTGAGTAAAGAAGTTCCCCCTCGTGTTACCCCTAAACTTTTGCCCTTTAACTCTCAACTCGTGTCCTCTTGTTTGAATCTCCCCCACTCGCAATGGAAAAAGCCTATCCACGTCAACTCTATCTGCCCCCCTCATAATTTTAAACACCTCTATCAAGTCCCCCTCAACCTTCTACGCTCCAAAGAATAAAGACCCAACTTGTTCAACCTTTCTCTGTATCTTAGGAGATGAAACCCAGGCAACATTCTAGTTAATCATCTCTGTAATCTCTCAATTTTGCTGAAATCTTTCTGATAAATTGGTGACCAGAACCGTGCACTGTACAGTTCCTGCCTCTATCTGATCTATCCCGTTCGTCCTTCTCATCCTTCTGCTGTTATCCACTCTATCTGTGTCCTCTGGTCCTAGACTCCCCCACTACAGGAAACATCCTCTCCACATCCACTCTATCTGTGTCCTCTGGTCCGAGACTCCCCCACTATAGGAAACATCCTCTCCACATCCACCCTATCTGTGTCCTCTGGTCCGAGACTCCCCCACTACAGGAAACATCCTCTCCACATCCACTCTATCTGTGTCCTCTGGTCCTAGACTCCCCCACTACAGGAAACATCCTCTCCACATCCAATCTATCTGTGTCCTCTGGTCCTAGACTCCCCGACTACAGGAAACATCCTCTCCACATCCACTCTTTGTGTCCTCTGGTCCTAGACTCCGCTACTATAGGAAACATCCTCTCCGCATCCACTCTATCTGTGTCTTCTGGTCCCAGACTCCCCCACTATAGGAAACATCCTCTCCAGATCCACTCTATCTGTGTCCTCTGGTCCTAGACTCCCCCACTACAGGAAACATCCTCTCCACATCCACTCTATCTGTGTCCTCCAGTCCTAGACTCTCCCACTATTGCAAACATCCTCCCCACACTCACACTATCTCGGCCTTTCAGTATGTGATAGGTTTCAACGAGATCCCCCCCCTCCTCATTCTTCTAAACTCCAGCGAGTACAGGCCCAGGGCCATTTAAAAAGTCCTCCTCGCACGTTAACCCTTTCATTCCCGGGATGCATCTCGTGCCCCTCTGTTTGGACCCTCTCCCTCGCCAACTCCAGCGGCTCGATCTCTCCTCGTAGTCTTAAAACCCACCCCCGCCCCCCACAATCTCTGGAATCAGCCTCCTCTGACGAGAATGCCGGGCGAAATGTTGGAGAGGGACTTGCGGGTGGGGAGTGAGATGGTGGAACGGGCTGCCAACAGCAGCGGTGGCCGCTCGGCCGCGACTTTCTAGAAGTTTGTTCCGGTCGCCGGGGCGGGGAGGGGATTTGCATGGCGACGGCCCGGGGGCAGAGCGAGGGGGGACTAGGCCGGCAGCCTGTGCGACTAGGCCGGGCCGCCAGCATTTGTGCTCTGGGGAGGGTGAGGTGCTTGCTGACTGTCGGTATCTCTCCCCCACCCCCCCCCCGGCGCTCAGCCTCACCCTGGAGAAGGAGGAGAGGCGGTCCCGGGCGCTGGCGGGCGAGGAGGCGAGGCAGGCCCTGGAGGAGCAGGCCGCCCAGCTGCGGAGGGAGCTGCGCGAGGTGGAGCAGTCGAGGCTGGAGGCGCGGAGGGAGATCCAGGAGCTCCGTCGACAGGTGGGGAGGGTGGGTGGATCCGGTGGGTTGGTGGGGTGGGGGGGGGCGAGTCGGTGATGGGGGAGGGGGGAGAGGGTTTCTGCAGGCTGTGGGAAGGGGATCCGGTGAGTGGGGAGGGTTGGTGTCGAGGGAGGGTGTCCCGGGACTCTGGAATGTGATTTGGTGGGGGGTGGGGGCGGGGGAAGCGACGGGGACCGTGGGGGATTTTGTGGGAGGGGGTTGTATGTAAGTTAGCAATTGCGTTGGAATGGAGATTTCATCTCCTCTCTCTCCCCCCTCCCCTTCTTCCCCTCACTTCGCCCCCCCCCCGCCGCAGCTGAAGGGGTTAAACACCGAGCTCTCCCGCTCTGCCCAGGAGTCCGAGGAGGCTCGGAGCACGTCCCAGGCGAGGGAGGCTGAGCTACTGTCGGAAACGGCCCGGCTCAAAGCCCAGCTGCTGGAGATGGAGGCGGCCTGTGAATCTGCTCGGGACAAGGTGACGGCGGGGTGGGGGGGGGGGAGCGGAGTGTGGGGAGGGGGGAGAGGGACGGACGGTGGCAAATCTTGCCTGACTAACCCCCCCTGGGCTTCTTTCCCCCCTTTATTCTCTCTCTCCCTTACTGTCCATCTCACTCTCTTCTCTCCCTCCCCCTCCTCTCTTCTCTCCCTCCCCCTCCTCTCTTCTCTCCCTCCCCCTCCTCTCTTCTCTCCCTCCCCCTCTTCTCTTCTCTCCCTCGCCCTCCTCTCTTCTCTCCCTCCCCCTCCTCTCTTCTCTCTCTCTCTCTCTCTCACACACTCTCACTCTTTCTTTTCAAATCTTTGTATTAATATTATTATCCAAAAATTAACAAGAGTACATCGAAGTAGGCAACACTTACAATGTCTCAAAGGAAAAAAAGACGTTGTTATAAAGATCGAAAATATTATGGTGATTTACAAAAAGAGAGAAAAAAAACCCTACTAAGCAAGAAAAAGTGACAAAAAGAAAAACCCCCATTAGGTGTTCAACCCTGCAGCCATGCGTCATGCGAAAAGCTTTTGAAGATAAACATAAAACTGCCAGCAGGAAAGAAAATTACCGAAAATTTACAGTTAGATCGTGGAGGAAATCTATCAATTAACTCAAATGATAACAACGAGCAAATGGACCCCCATCTTTTCCCAAAATCAAACACAGGTCCAAAGGTTCGACTTCTAATTTTCTCCAAACTGAGACATAGGATCACTTGAGGGAACCATCGTGACAAAGTGGGAGCTGATGTGTCCTTCCACTTCAACAAAATGGCCCTCCTAACTATCAATGTAACAAATGCAATTACACGTTGGTCAGACAAAGAGATACCAGGGATATTGTGAGGGATTATTCCAAAAAGCACAGTTAATCTGTTAGGTTGTAAATTAATTTTAAGTGCTTTAGAAATAGTTGAAAAAAACTGACTTCCAGAACTGTCCCAGCATAGAACAGGTCCAAAACATGTGTGATAGTGTAGCTGTCTCAGTTTTACATCTATCACAATAACTATCAACGCTAGGGAATATTTTAGACAAACTCTCCGTCGTCAAATGGTAACGATGTACAATTTTAAATTGAATCAGTGAATAACTAGCACGGATCGAAGAAGAGTTAACCAGCTTCAGAATCCGCGTCCAACCCACCGTCATAAAAGTCAAATTAAGTTCCTTTTCCCAATCTTGTTTAATCTTGATGCTTATCCCATTGTAATACTAAATTGTAAGTTCTTCATCGAAGGGTTCATACTCATGATAGTATCTAACAGGTCAGCATCCAAAATGTAAGGAAAATCACTTAAATATTTTTGTAAGAAATGTCTAACTTGAAGGTATTGTAAAAAGTGTGAGTAAGAAAGAGAATATTTCTCAACGAATTGTTCAAAAGACATCAGTCTATCCTCTTTAAATAGATCCAAAAATGAATTTATACCTGTATTTTTCCAAAGTAAAAAAATTAGATCACTCAGAGAAGGCTTAAAAAAGTAATTTCGATAAATTAAACTACAAAGTTTAAATTTTCTTAAGATAAAAAAAATTGCAGAACTGGAGCCAAATTTGTAAAGAACGCTTAATCACAGGCTATAAATTTAAGTTAGCAATTTTAACTAATTGTATAGGTAAAGCAGCTCCCAATAACGAGGTTAAATAAAACTGTTTCACAGCTTTCGATTCCAAGTCTACCCAAATTCAGCTTCAGTAATTTGGGCATCAAAGAGTCTTTTATCCTCAACAGAAATTTTAGGAAAAGCAATCTTTCGTAAGAAAGCATGCATTTTAGAAGAATCTACTGGCCATTGAGATTTATAAAGTTCAGTATAAAAACCTTGAAAAACCTTATTAATTTCTTCTTATTCCCAAGCTAATGTACCATCCTTCCTACGAATTTTCGAGGTTTGCCTTTTGGCTCAAGCCGTTTTTAATTGAGATGCAAGCAGTTTATTATTTCTAATCTCCAAACATATAAAATTGGCTCTTTAATTTAAGCAAATAGCCTTTAATAGAATCAGTTAATACTTTATACTTTATTGTCGCCAAACAATTGATACTAGAACGTACAATCATCACAGCGATATTTGATTCTGCGCTTCCCGCTCCCTGGATTACAAATCGATAGTAAATATTAAAAATTTAAATTATAAATCATAAATAGAAAATAGAAAAATGGGAAGTAAGGTAGTGCAAAAAAACCGAGAGGCAGGTCCGGATATTTGGAGTGTATGGCCCAGATCCGGGTCAGGATCCGTTCAGCAGTCTTATCACAGTCGGAAAGAAGCTGTTCCCTAATCTGGCCGTACGAGTCTTCAAGCTCCTGAGCCTTCTCCCGGAGGGAAGAGGGACGAAAAGTGTGTGGATCATGTCCTTGATTATCCTGGCAGCACGGCTCCGACAGCGTGCGGTGTAAAGTGAGTCCATGGACGGAAGATTGGTTTGTCTGTTGTGCTGCGCCGTGTTCACGATCTTCTGCAGCTTCTTCCGGCCTTGGACAGGACAACTTCCAGACCAGGTTGTGATGCACCCTAGAAGAATGCTTTCTACGGTGCATCTATAAAAATTACTGAGGGTTTTATTTTTTAATAATAGATTAAATTCTGATTGAAGTTACACCCTTTGAATAAATCAATATTAGGGGAATTGCATAAATATTATCTAAGTCTTTAATTTGTTTTGAAATCTTGACTAATTCTACTTTAGTATGTTTTTAAGCTCAGCTGAATAAGAAATGATCTGACCACAGAAAAATGCTTTCAGCGTATCCCATATAATTAGTTTGGACGTGCCCCCTATATCATTAAAAAGAATAGAATATTTTATCTGGGTTTCAATGAAGCTGACAAAGTCAGAGTGTTGCAATAATGTCTGAGACATGCGCCATGGTGGGCGGGCAGGAATCACATCATCAAATTCGAAACACAAACTCAGAGGCGCACGATCAGATCTAGCAATATCGTCATATTCGCAAGTTCTCCAACCCCAGGCAAGAAGCGAGGATCGATTATAATATAATTGATCCTCGAATATTTTTTTATAATCACGTGAAAAGAAAGAATATTCTCTCCCCCTCCCCCTCCCCCTCCCCTTCCCCTCCCCTCCCCTTCCCCTCCCCTCCCCATCCCCCTCCCCTCCCCCTCCCCCTCTCCCCTCCCCCCTCTCCCTCTCCCCCTCCCCTTCCCCCTCCCCCTCTCCCCCTCCCCTTCCCCCTCCCCCTCTCCCCCTCCCCCTCTCCCCCTCCCTCTCTCCCCCTCCCCTCCCCCCTCCCCTCCCCTCCCCCCTCCCCCTCCCCATCCCCCTCTCCCTCTCCCCCTCTCCCTCTCCCCCTCTCCCTCTCCCCCTCTCCCTCTCCCCATCCCCCTCTCCCCATCCCCCTCTCCCTCTCCCCATCCCCCTCTCCCTCTCCCCCTCTCCCTCTCCCCATCCCCCTCTCCCCTCTCCCCCTCCCCCTCCCCTCCCCCCTCCCCCTCTCCCCATCCGCCTCCCCTCTCCCTCTCCTCCTCTCCCCTCCCCCTCCTCTCCCCTCCCCTCTCCTCCTCCCCCTCCTCCTCCCTCCTCCTCCTTCTCCTCTCTCCTCCCCTTCCCTCCCCCTCTCCTCCCCTCCCCTCCCCCTCTCCTCCCCTCCCCTTCCCTTCCCCACTCCACCCCTGCCCCTCTCCTCCCCTCCCCCTTCCCTCCCCCTCTCCTCCCCTCCCTCTCCCCTCCCCTCTCCTCCCCTCCCCTCTCCTCCCCTCCCCTCTCCTCTCCTCCCCTCCCCTCCCCTCCCCTCCCCTCCCCTCTCCTCCCCTCTCCTCTCCTCCCCTCTCCTCCCCTCTCCTCCCCTCACCTCTCCTCCCCTCCCCTCCCCTCCCCTCACCTCTCCTCCCCTCCCCTCTCCTCCCCTCCCCTCCCCTCTCCTCCCCTCCCCTCCCCTCTCCTCCCCTCCCCTCCCCTCCCCTCCCCTCTCCTCTCCTTCCCTCCCCTCTCCTCCCCTCTCCTCCCTTCCCCTCCCCTCTCCCCCTCCCCGCCATCTCCCTCCACACTCCCTCTCTCCCTGCCCTCCCCCCTCCCTCCCTCCACCTCCCTGTCCCCCTATCCCTCCCCCTCTCGCTCCCCCTCCCTTCATTCCCCTTCCCCTCCCACACCCTCCCACCTCCCCCTCCCTGTCCCTCTGTTTCAACCCTTTCCTCCCCCCTCTCCCTCATTTCATCTCCCCCTCCCTGTCCCTCTGTTTCAACCCTTTCCTCCCCCCTCTCCCTCATTTCATCTCCCCCTCCCTGTCTCCACACCACTCTCTCACCTCTCTCTTCCCCCCCCCCCATCACCCTCCGCTCTGCTCCCACAGGCCCACGACCTGGAGGGCCAGCTGCGAGAGGCCGAGTCGCGGCCGGGCGTGGGCGAGGCGTCGCTGGCGGCCCAGCTGGAGGAGTTCCGGGAGCTGGAACGCCGTCTCCGCGAGGAGCTGTCCCGCTGGGAGTCGGGCTCGCAGGAGTGGGCCACCCGCGAGGCCGGCCTCCGTCTCGAGCTCAGCGCCGCCCTGGGCAGGGAGCGGGGTCTGTCCGAGGCGCTGGGGCGGTCCCAGGAGGGCGGTCGGCGGTCCTCGGCCCGCCTGGCGGGGCTCCTCTCTGTCCTGCGTCAGGGGCTGGGGCTCCAGGCACCGGAAGGTGGGTCTGGGATGGGAGATTCACTCTCTGTCTGACCCCAGGAGTGTGTGATGGGACCGTGTGGAGGGAGATTCACTCTGTGTCTGACCCCGGGAGTGTGTGATGGGTCGGTGTGGAGGGAGATTCACACTGTGTCTGACCCCGGGAGTGTGTGATGGGACCGTGTGGAGGGAGATTCACTCTGTGTCTGACCCCGGGAGTGTGTGATGGGTCGGTGTGGAGGGAGATTCACACTGTGTCTGACCCCGGGAGTGTGTGATGGGACGGTGTGGAGGGAGATTCACTCTGTGTGTCTGACCCCGGGAGTGTGTGATGGGACGGTGTGGAGGGAGATTCACTCTGTGTGTCTGACCCCGGGAGTGTGTGATGGGACGGTGTGGAGGGAGATTCACTCTGTGTCTGACCCCGGGAGTGTGTGATGGGACGGTGTGGAGGGAGATTCACTCTGTGTGTCTGACCCCGGGAGTGTGTGATGGGACGGTGTGGAGGGAGATTCACTCTGTGTGTCTGACCCCGGGAGTGTGTGATGGGACGGTGTGGAGGGAGATTCACTCTGTGTGTCTGACCCCGGGAGTGTGTGATGGGACGGGAGAGAGGAATGCGGGGGGTGGGTGTTGGTGGAATGGGAAGTGGAGAGGGGTTGAGGCCCGGGGGGGGAGCAAGGTGGGGTGATATGGGAGAGGGTTTCGATGGGCAGAGAGAGAGAGAAGATGAGAGAGGGAGACAGGGACAGGGAGGGGGAGAGGGGGTGTGGAGATGGGGTGAGAGCGAGGGGGGAAATGCGACGGAGGGGTGGGAGCGAGGGAGGAGGGGGACTAGGATACGGAGGTGTCTGAGGGGCGATGTCCCGTTCTGAGTTTTTCCTCCTCCCCCCGGCGTTCCCCGACTCACCTACCCCCCCCCCCCGTGGTCGTTGCAGACGGGAGCGTGCCCCCGACGCAGCCCGAAGGCCAGCGAGCCCTCGAGGAGGAGGCTGCGGAGGTGGAGGTGGAGCTGTTGGAGGCGGCGCTGAGAGAGCTGATCACGCGGGAGGAGAGCGCCCGCCGGGAGAAGGTGGGTGCCTGGGGGAGGGGATGGGGAGGGAGTCGAGATCTCACCGACGTCTCTGTGTGTGTGTGTCTCCTCTCGCTATTTCACACTTTCATCTTCCCTCTCTCCCCCCACCCGCCCCGTCCCGTCTGCAGGAGTCGCTGGCGGCCGAGGTGCGGAGCCTGCACCTGCAGGTCGAAGGTCTGAGCTCGGAGAGGCTGGCGACCGTCGGCCGGCTCCGGAAACTGCAGCACCGGGTGGCCCAGACCGAGGAGGGTGAGCGGGGCGGCCGGGGGTGGGGGGGAGCTCGGGGTGTTGGTGGGGCAGGGACGGGTCGAGAGGTGCCGGAGAGAATGGGGGCAGCAGAGGGATAGGAAGGAGGGAGGCAGAGGGTCAGAGATGAAGGGTGGAGAGAGCGGGGGAAAAATAGAGGGGGGGTTAGGTCAGAGGAACTGGGCTCTTCACTGTCCACCCTTCGTTTTTCTCTCCGTCTTCCTATCCTCGCTCCAACCCCTTCTCTCCCCCTCTCTCCACCTCTCCCCCTCTCCCCCCTATCTCCCCCTCTCTCCCCCCTCTCTCCCACCTGTCTCCCCCTCTCCTCTCTCCCACCTCTCTCCTGTCTCCTCCCTCTCTCCCCCCTCTCTCCTGTCTCCTCCCTCTCTCCCACCTGTCTCCCCCCTCCTCTCTCCCACCTCTCTCCTGTCTCCTCCCTCTCCCCCCTCTCTCCTGTCTCCTCCCTCTCTCCCCCCTCTCTCCTGTCTCCTCCCTCTCTCCCCCCTCTCTCCTGTCTCCTCCCTCTCTCCCACCTGTCTCCCCCTCCTCTCTCCCACCTCTCTCCTGTCTCCTCCCTCTCCCCCCTCTCTCCTGTCTCCTCCCTCTCTCCCCCTCTCTCCTGTCTCCTCCCTCTCTCCCACCTGTCTCCCCCTCCTCTCTCCCACCTCTCTCCTGTCTCCTCCCTCTCCCCCCTCTCTCCTGTCTCCTCCCTCTCTCCCCCTCTCTCCTGTCTCCTCCCTCTCTCCCACCTGTCTCCCCCTCTCCTCTCTCCCACCTCTCTCCTGTCTCCTCCCTCTCTCCCCCTCTCTCCTGTCTCCTCCCTCTCTCCCCCCTCTCTCCTGTCTCCTCCCTCTCTCCCACCTGTCTCCCCCTCCTCTCTCCCACCTCTCTCCTGTCTCCTCCCTCTCCCCCTCTCTCCTGTCTCCTCCCTCTCTCCCCCTCTCTCCTGTCTCCTCCCTCTCTCCCACCTGTCTCCCCCCTCTCTCCCACCTGTCTCCCCCCTCCTCTCTCCCACCTCTCTCCTGTCTCCTCCCTCTCTCCCCCCTCTCTCCTGTCTCCTCCCTCTCTCCCCCCTCTCTCCTGTCTCCTCCCTCTCTCCCACCTGTCTCCCCCCTCTCTCCCACCTGTCTCCCCCCTCCTCTCTCCCACCTCTCTCCTGTCTCCTCCCTCTCCCCCCTCTCTCCTGTCTCCTCCCTCTCTCCCACCTGTCTCCCCCCTCTCTCCCACCTGTCTCCCCCCTCCTCTCTCCCACCTCTCTCCTGTCTCCTCCCTCTCTCCCCCCTCTCTCCTGTCTCCTCCCTCTCTCCCACCTGTCTCCCCCCTCTCTCCCACCTGTCTCCCCCCTCCTCTCTCCCACCTCTCTCCTGTCTCCTCCCTCTCCCCCTCTCTCCTGTCTCCTCCCTCTCTCCCACCTGTCTCCCCCCTCTCTCCCACCTGTCTCCCCCTCCTCTCTCCCACCTCTCTCCTGTCTCCTCCCTCTCCCCCCTCTCTCCTCCCTCTCCCCCTCTCTCCCACCTGTCTCCCCCTCTCCTCTCTCCCACCTCTCTCCTGTCTCCTCCCTCTCCCCCCTCTCTCCCGTCTCCTCCCTCTCCCCCCTCTCTCCCACCTGTCTCCCCCCTCCTCTCTCCCACCTCTCTCCTCTCTCCTCCCTCTCTCCCCCCTCTCCCCCACCTGTCTCCCCCTCTCCTCTCTCCCACCTCTCTCCTGTCTCCTCCCTCTCCCCCCTCTCTCCCACCTGTCTCCCCCCTCCTCTCTCCCACCTCTCTCCTCTCTCCTCCCTCTCTCCCCCTCTCCCCCACCTGTCTCCCCCTCTCCTCTCTCCCACCTCTCTCCTGTCTCCTCCCTCTCCCCCCTCTCTCCCACCTGTCTCCCCCTCTCCTCTCTCCTGTCTCCTCCCTCTCCCCCCTCTCTCCTGTCTCCTCCCTCTCTCCCCCCTCTCTCCCACCTGTCTCCCCCCTCTCTCCCACCTGTCTCCCCCCTCCTCTCTCCCACCTCTCTCCTGTCTCCTCCCTCTCTCCCCCTCTCTCCCACCTGTCTCCCCCCTCCTCTCTCCCACCTCTCTCCTGTCTCCTCCCTCTCCCCCCTCTCTCCCACCTGTCTCCCCCCTCCTCTCTCCCACCTCTCTCCTGTCTCCTCCCTCTCCCCCCTCTCTCCCACCTGTCTCCCCCCTCCTCTCTCCCACCTCTCTCCTCTCTCCTCCCTCTCTCCCCCTCTCCCCCACCTGTCTCCCCCTCTCCTCTCTCCCACCTCTCTCCTGTCTCCTCCCTCTCCCCCCTCTCTCCCACCTGTCTCCCCCTCTCCTCTCTCCTGTCTCCTCCCTCTCCCCCCTCTCTCCTGTCTCCTCCCTCTCTCCCCCCTCTCTCCCACCTGTCTCCCCCCTCTCTCCCACCTGTCTCCCCCCTCCTCTCTCCCACCTCTCTCCTGTCTCCTCCCTCTCCCCCCTCTCTCCCACCTGTCTCCCCCCTCCTCTCTCCCACCTCTCTCCTCTCTCCTCCCTCTCTCCCCCCTCTCCCCCACCTGTCTCCCCCTCTCCTCTCTCCCACCTCTCTCCTGTCTCCTCCCTCTCCCCCCTCTCTCCCACCTGTCTCCCCCTCTCCTCTCTCCTGTCTCCTCCCTCTCCCCCCTCTCTCCCACCTGTCTCCCCCTCTCCTCTCTCCCACCTCTCTCCTGTCTCCTCCCTCTCCCCCCTCTCTCCCACCTGTCTCCCCCTCTCCTCTCTCCCCCTCTCCTCTCTCCCCCTCTCCTCTCTCCCCCTCTCCTCTCTCCCCCTCTCCTCTCTCCCCCCCCTCCTCTCTCCCCCTCTCTCCGACCTGAATCCCTCTCTCCCTCTCCCCCTCTCTCCCCCTCCTCTCTCCCCCCTCCTCTCTCCCCCCTCTCTCCGACCTGAATCCCTCTCCCCCTCTCTCCCCACCTGTCTCCCCCCTCTCCCCCCTCCCCTCTCCCCCCTCCTCTCTCCCCCCTCCTCTCTCCCCCCTCCTCTCTCCCCCTCCTCTCTCCCCCTCTCTCCGACCTGAATCCCTCCCCCCCCACCTGTCTCCCCCTCTCTCCCCCTCTCTCCCCCCTCTCCCACTCCTCTCCCCCTCCTCTTTCCCCCCTCCTCTCTCCCCCCTCCTCTCTCCCCCCTCTCTCCGACCTGAATCCCTCCCCCCCCACCTGTCTCCCCCTCTCTCCCCCTCTCTCCCCCCTCCTCTCTCCCCCCTCTCCCACTCCTCTCCCCCTCCTCTTTCCCCCCTCCTCTCTCCCCCTTTCTCCCACCTGAATCCCTCTCCCCCCACCTGTCTCCCCTCTCTCACCCCTCTCTCACCCCTCTCTCACCCCTCTCTCACCCCACTCTCACCCCACTCTCCCCCCTCTCCCCCCTCTCCCCCCTCTCCACCCCTCTCCCCCCCCTCTCCCCCTCCCCCTCTCCCCCTCCCCCTCTCCCCCTCCCCCTCTCCCCCTCCCCTCTCCCCTCCCCCCTCTCCCCTCTCCCTCTCCCCCTCCCCCCTCTCCCCCTCCCCCCTCTCCTCCTCCCCCCCTCTCCCCCTCCCCCTCTCCCCCTCCCCCCTCTCCCCCTCCCCCTCTCCCCCCTCTCTCCCCCTCCCCCCTCTCTCCCCTTCTCACCCCTCTCTCCCCCTCTCTCTCCCCCTCTCCCCCTCCCCCTCTCCCCCCCTCTCCCCCCTCTCTCCCCCTCCCCCCTCTCTCCCCCTCTCCCCCCTCTCTCCCCCTCTCTCCCCCTCTCTCCCCCTCTCTCCCCCTCTCTCCCCCTCTCTCCCCCTCTCTTCCCCTCACTCCCCCTCTCTCCCCATCTCTCCCCATCTCCCCCCTCTCTCCCCCTCTCTCCCCCCTCTCTTCCCCTCTCCCCCCTCTCTCCACCCCTCTCCCCCCTCTCTCCCCCCCTCTCTCCCCCCTCTCTCCCCTTCTCACCCCTCTCTCCCCCTCTCTCCCCTTCTCACCCCTCTCTCCCCCTCTCTCCCCTTCTCACCCCTCTCTCCCCCTCTCTCTCCCCCTCTCCCCCCTCCCCCCTCTCTCCCCCTCTCTCTCCCCCTCTCTCTCCCCCTCTCTCTCCTCCCCCCTCTCTCTCCCCCTCTCTCTCCCCCTCTCTCTCCCCCTCTCTCTCCCCCTCTCTCTCCCCTCTCTCTCCCCCTCTCTCCCCCTCTCTCTCCCCCTCTCTCCCCGTCTCCCCCCCTCTCTCCCCCCTCTCTCCCCCCTCTCGCCATCTCTCCCCCTCTCTCTCCCCCTCTCTCCCCCCTGCCCCCTCTCTCCCCCTCTCTCCCCCCTCTCTCCCCCTCTCTCCCTCTCTCTCCCTCTCCCCCCTCTCTCCCTCTCCCCCTCTCCCCTCTCCCTCCTCTCTCCCCATCTCCCCCTCTCCCCTCTCCCTCCTCTCTCCCCATCTCCCCCCCTCTCCCCTCTCCCTCCTCTCTCCCCATCTCCCCCCCTCTCCCCCCCTCTCCCCCTCTCTCCCCATCTCTCCCCCTCTCTCCCCCTCTCTCCCCCTCTCTCCCCCTCTCTCCCCCTCTCCCCCCCTCTCTCCCCCCTCTCTCCCCCCTCTCCCCCCCTCTCTCCCCCCTCTCTCCCCCCTCTCTCCCCCTGTCCCCCTCTCTCCCCCTGTCCCCCTCTCTCCCCCTGTCCCCCTCTCTCCCCCCTCTCCCCCCTCTCTCCCCCCCTCTCTCCCCCTCTCTCCCCCTCTCTCCCCCTCTCTCCCCCCTCTCCCCCCTCTCCCCCTCTCTCCCCCCTCTCTCCCCCTGTCCCCCTCTCCCTCCGTCTCCCCCTCTCTCCCCCTCTCTCTCTCCCCTCTCCCACTCCCTCCCCTCTCCCTCTCCCTCACTCCCTCCCTCCCTCTCTCTGCCTCCTGCCCTCTCTCTCCCCTCTCTCCAGGTCATCGACAGACAAATGACCAGCTCTCGGCTGTCCAGGCTGCTCTCCGCCTCCGCGAACAGACCCTGTCCCACCAGGAGAGGGAGCGCGCGGCCTTACGCGAGACCGTCCGCCAGCTCGAGGACTGTCTGCGCCGTTCCCAGCGAGAATCTGAGGCTGCCAAGGTAGGAGGGCGTGACTGTTTACATCGGGAGTGACGCCGTGACTGTTTACATCAGGATTTAGTGGGGAGTAACGCCGTGACTGTTTACATAGGGATTTGGGAGGGAGTGATACCGTGACTGTTTACATCGGGAGTGACACCATGACTGTTTACATCAGGATTTAGTGGGGAGTAACGCCGTGACTGTTTACATAGGGATTTGGGAGGGAGTGATACCGTGACTGTTTACATAGGGATTTGGGAGGGAGTGATACCGTGACTGTTTACATCGGAATTTAGTGGGGAGTAACACCGTGACTGTTTACATAGGAATTTGTGAGGGAGTGACACTGTGACTGTTTACATAGGGATTTAGTGGGGAGTGACACTGTGACTGTTTAGATAGGGATTTAGTGGGGAGTGACACCGTGACTGTTTACATAGGGATTTAGTGGGGAGTGACACCGTGACTGTTTGCATAGGGATTTAGGGGGGAGTGACACCGTGACTGTTTGCATAGGGATTTAGTGGGGAGTGACACCGTTACTGTTTACATAGGGATTTAGTGGGGAGTGACACTGTGACTGTTTACATGGGGATTTAGTGGGGAGTGACACCGTGACTGTTTACATGGGGATTTAGTGGGGAGTGACACCGTGACTGTTTACATGGGGATTTAGTGGGGAGTGACACCGTGACTGTTTACATGGGGATTTAGTGGGGAGTGACACCGTGACTGTTTACATGGGGATTTAGTGGGGAGTGACACCGTGACTGTTTACATGGGGATTTAGTGGGGAGTGACACCGTGGCTGTTTACATGGGGATTTAGTGGGGAGTGACACCGTGACTGTTTACATAGGGATTTAGTGGGGAGTGACACCGTGACTGTTTACATGGGGATTTAGTGGGGAGTGACACCGTGACTGTTTACATGGGGATTTAGTGGGGAGTGACACCGTGACTGTTTACATGGGGATTTAGTGGGGAGTGACACCGTGACTGTTTACATGGGGATTTAGTGGGGAGTGACACCGTGACTGTTTACATAGGGATTTAGTGGGGAGTGACACCGTGACTGTTTACATAGGGATTTAGTGGGGAGTGACACCGTGACTGTTTACATAGGGATTCAGTGGGGAGTGACACCGTGACTGTTTACATAGGGATTCAGTGGGGAGTGACACTGTGACTGTTTACATAGGGATTCAGTGGGGAGTGACACCGTGACTGTTTACATGGGGATTTAGTGGGGAGTGACACCGTGACTGTTTACATGGGGATTTAGCGGGGAGTGACACCGTGACTGTTTACATAGGGATTTAGTGGGGAGTGACACCGTGACTATTTACATAGGGATTTAGTGGGGAGTGACACCGTGACTATTTACATAGGGATTTAGTGGGGAGTGACGACGCAGCAGGTGGGGATATTCATGCTTTCCTCTCGGGATTTTCCCTCCTTCCTGACTTCTCTTTCCCTCCCCCGCAGGAGGAGGCAAGGAGGGCACGGGCAAACGCCGAGCAGGCCGAGGCGGAGGAGCGTCGTCACCGGCGCCAAGCCGAAGCCTCACGGGCTGAGCTGGCATCCTCGGGCCTCTCGCTGGAGGCCGAGCTGGCGCGGGCTAGCTCCCAGCTGTCCGAGCGGGAGGCCGAAGCCCGGCAACTGCGTCAGGAGCTGCGCGGCCTCCAGGTGGGTGACCCCGGGGGGACATGGAGGAGTGGAGAGGTGTTGGGGGGCGCCATTTGCTGGTGGTTGGACCCGTTGCTGAGGTACAGTCAGCTGGGCCCTCCCCCGTCGCCAGGAATGAGTTCACTGAAGGCCAGTCTGGTTGCTAGGCAGCGGTTGCCGAGCACTGACTCGTTGCCGGGATGTGTTCTTAGCGGCTGTCCTGTTGCTGAGCAGCCGTTACCGAGGCCTGGCCTGTTGCTAGGCAGCTGTTGCCGAGGCCTGGCCTGTCGCTAGGCGCAGGTTACCGACGTCTGGCTTGTTGATCGGCATCAGTTGCCGAGGCCTGGCCCGTTGCTAGGCGGCGGTTGCCATGGACGAGCGCTGTTGCCGGGCCGCAGTGGCTGAGGGCCAGCCCCCTTTGGGCAACACGGTTCCCAAGGGGCAGCTTGTGGTCGGGGATTCGTCCCTGTTGCCAAGGGCTGGCCTATCGCCAGGCTGCAGTCACCGCTGCCCAGTCGGCTGCCAGACTGCAGACACTGCGGGCCAGTCTTGTTGCTGGGCATCGGCACCCCCCTCCCCACCCCGTTGCCATGGCAGCAGTCACCCCCACGGGTGGGCTGCCGTCACTGGGGCCCAGTCTGTTGCCAGGCTGCGTTGCTAAGGACCTGGGACTGTTGCCAGGGCTGCAGTTTCCAAGGATTAGATTGCTGTCACTAGACAGCAGTGATTAAGGCTGCACTCCTTGCCAGGAGGCCGTTGCTAGGGGCCTGGTCTGCCGCCAAGGTTCGGTGCCAGCGCCATCCCCCATTGGTCGGCCGCAGCTGCCCACGTCCAATCTGCAGCTGGGGCTGCGGGCTGCTGAAGTCGGGGCCTGTTGCTAGGCAGAGGTCGCCAAGGACTTGTCCTGCTGCCGGGCAACAGTTGCTAAGGACTAGGCCTGTTGCCAGCCTGCAGTTACTAAGGGCTTGGCCGGCTGCCAGGCAACAGCTGCTGCGGCCAGGCCAGCTGCTGGGATACAATGAGTCAGAATCAGTCTGCTTGCTTGCGAAAGGAGCAGCCCTGTTGCTCAGCTGGTTACTAAGGCCGGGCCGGTGACTGGGCAACCATCACTATGGGCCAGGCTGGTTGCCGAGCCATGGTTACCATGGGCCTGGCTGGTCACCTAGCTACGGTCACCATGGAGCTGGCCAGTTACCAGGTCATGGTTGCCATGGGCCAGGCTGGTTGCCATAGGCCTGGCCAGTTCCCTAGCCACGGTTACCATGGGCAAGGCTGGTTACTTAGCTACGGTTACCCTGGGCCTGGCCATTTACCAAGCCACTGTTACCATGGGCCAGGCAGCTTGCTAGGCCACCGTTACCTCCTCCGTTCAAGTTTAATTGCCATACGTGAAAACCCATGAATACAGCCAAAAGAAGCAGCGTTGCTCTGGGACCGAGGGGCTAAACACGTAGCCAGCAGTCGCACAATGCACCAAGCACGCACACGATGGCCGTGATATTTTGTCACCTCGAAACGTACGCCAAGCTGCGATTACCAAGGGCCAGGCCTTGCTCAGTTGCTGTGGGGGGGGGTGGCGGGTGGTTGCTGGGGGCGACGAGGCCTGCGGGAGGAGGCCTGACGAGGCCCCTCGCTGGTCTGACTGACTCTTTCCACCCCTCCCCGCCGGCAGGAGCACCAGCTGGCGGCCAGCAGGGAGGCTGAGGAGGAGGGCGGCCGGCTGAGGGCCCAGGCCCAGGAGGCCCGGAGGGACCTGCAGGAGGAACGGCAGCGGAGCCTGAGGCTGCAGGCCCAGCTCCAGGAGGTGAGGGGACGGAGGACGGGGAGGGAGGAGGGTAGGCGGGCGGGAAGAGTGTCAGAATGAGAGTGGGTGGGGAGATGAGGGATATGAAACTAAGGGGTCACCCCCTCCCTCCCCTACACCCCTCCCCGTCTCCGTCACCCCCTCCCTCCCCTACACCCCTCCCCATCTCCATCACCCCCTCCCTCCCCTACACCCCTCCCCGTCTCCGTCACCCACCCTCCCTCCCATACACCCCTCCCCGTCTCCGTCACCCCCTCCCTCCCATACACCCCTCCCCGTCTCCGTCACCCCCTCCCTCCCCTACACCCCTCCCCATCTCCATCACCCCCTCCCTCCCCTACACCCCTCCCCGTCTCCGTCACCCACCCTCCCTCCCATACACCCCTCCCCGTCTCCGTCACCCCCTCCCTCCCATACACCCCTCCCCGTCTCCGTCACCCCCTCCCTCCCCTACACCCCTCCCCGTCTCCGTCACCCCCTCCCTCCCATACACCCCTCCCCGTCTCCATCACCCCCTCCCTCCCCTACACCCCTCCCCGTCTCCGTCACCCCCTCCCTCCCATACACCCCTCCCCGTCTCCATCACCCCCTCCCTCCCCTACACCCCTCCCCGTCTCCGTCTCCCACCCTCCCTCCCCTACACCCCTCTCCGTCTCTGTCACCCCCTCCCTCCCCTACACCACTCCCCGTCTCCATCACCCCCTCCCTCTCCTACACCCCTACCCGTCTCTGTCACCCCCTCCCTCCCCTACACCCCTCCCCGTCTCCGTCACCCCCTCCCTCCCTTACACCCCTCCCCGTCTCCGTCACCCCCTCCCTCCCCTACACCCCTCCCCGTCTCCGTCACCCCCTCCCTCCCCTACACCCCTCCTGTATCTGTGACCCCCTCCCTCCCCTACACCCCTCCCCGTCTCCGTCACCCCCTCCCTCCCCTACACCCCTCCCCGTCTCCGTCACCCCCTCCCTCCCCTACACCCCTCCCCGTCTCCATCACCCCCTCCCTCCCCTACACCCCTCCCCGTCTCCGTCACCCCCTCCCTCCCCTACGCCCCTCCCGGTCTCCGTCACCCCCTCCCTCCTCTACGCCCCTCCCGGTCTCCGTCACCCCCTCCCTCCCCTACGCCCCTCCCCATCTCCCTCAACCCCTCCCTCCCCTACGCCCCTCCCGGTCTCCGTCAGCCCCTCCCTGCCCTTGTACAGTGGAAGGGAAGGGAGTCGCATCTGGCCAGCCAATAACGTTGGGCCGTTGAGTTGGCCAACGGCCTCTGCTGGCCAATGGGAAGAGCAGGTTGGATTCTGGGTGAGTTGAGCCTCGCTGGGCATTGCTTCACCTCTGAAACTCTTCCCCCCCTCCCCACCCCGTCCCGCAGAAGCACGCCGAGGCCGAGGCCAGGCAGTCCTCGGGCCTGGGGGCAGCGAGGAGGCTGGAGGAGGAGAAAGGGCTCCTGCAGGAACGCCTGGGGTCGCTGCAGAGGGCCGTGGCCCAGCTGGAGAGCGAGAGGAGGCAGATCGAGGAGGAGAGAGCGGCTGCCAAGAGGCAGATGGAGAAGGTGGGAGGGGAGGGGGAGACGGAGCTGAGGGGGGTGGGCATTGAGGGAGAGGGAGGGAGGTGACGGTGGGGGGAGAAGAGGAGAAGATTGAGGTGGGGGAGGTAGGACCCAAGGTTGAGGGGGAGAGAGGGCAGAGAAGGGGGAGATAGAGTCAGGGGGAGAAACGGTGAGAGGACAGAGAGAGGAGGATTTAGGGATAAGAGATAGGGAGGGGAGGTGGGCAGAGAGGAGGGAATCGGTGGAGGAAGAAAGAGAGTGGAGGTGGACGGCGGGGTGAGAGGATTTGAGGGAAAGGAGGGAGTGTTGTGGGGGAAAGCTGGGGAGAGAGAGGAGGGGGGACAGAGGGGATGAGGGGAGGGCGACACGCCGTGCATCACTTCACCGCCCCTACCCCGCCCGACAGGCGGAGCGAGAGAAGGATGCGGCCGTCTCCGAACTTCGGGGCCTCTCCAAGGATCGCCTGAGGCTGGATCAGACCCTCGCCTCCAAGGAGCTCGAGCTCAGCACGGCCAGGAGGGAAATCAGTCGGTTACAGGTGGGTGTGTGTGGGTCTGACCCAGGGGTGATATAGAGACGGGAACTGTGCACGGTGCTCCCTGTGTGTGTGGGTCTGATCCGGGGGATACGGAGACGGGAACTGTGCACGGTGCTCCCGGTGTGTGTGGGTCTGACCCAGGAGGGATACGGAGACGGGAACTGTGCACGGTGCTCCCGGTGTGTGTGGGTCTGATCCGGGGGATACGGAGACGGGAACTGTGCACGGTGCTCCCGGTGTGTGTGTGTCTGACCCAGGGGGGATATGGAGACGGGAACTGTGCACGGTGCTCCCGGTGTGTGTAGGTCTGACCCAGGGGGGATACGGAGACGGGAACTGTGCACGGTGCTCCCGGTGTGTGTGGGTCTGACTCAGGTGGGATACGGAGACGGGAACTGTGCACGGTGCTCCCGGTGTGTGTGTGTCTGACCCGAGGGGATACGGAGACGGGAACTGTGCACGGTGCTCCCGGTGTGTGTGGGTCTGACCCCGGGGGGGATACGGAGACGGGAACTGTGCACGGTGCTCCCGATGTGTGTGGGTCTGACCCAGGGGGGATACGGAGACGGGAACTGTGCACGGTGCTCCCGGTGTGTGTGGGTTTGACCCCGGGGGGGATACGGAGACGGGAACTGTGCACGGTGCTCCCGATGTGTGTGGGTCTGACCCAGGGGGGATACGGAGATGGGAACTGTGCACGGTGCTCCCGGTGTTTGTGGGTTCTGATTCGGGTGGATACGGAGACGGGAACTCTGCACGGTGCTCCCTGTGTGTGTGGGTCTGACACAGGGGGATATAGAGACGGGAACTGTGCACGGTGCTCCCGGTGCGTGTGGGTCTGACCCAGGGGGGATACAGAGACGGGAACTGTGCACGGTGCTCCCGGTGTTTGTGGGTTCTGATTCGGGTGGATACGGAGACGGGAACTCTGCACGGTGCTCCCTGTGTGTGTGGGTCTGACACAGGGGGATATAGAGACGGGAACTGTGCACGGTGCTCCCGGTGCGTGTGGGTCTGACCCAGGGGGGATACGGAGACGGGAACTGTGCACGGTGCTCCCGGTGTGTGTGGGTTCTGATTCGGGTGGATACGGAGACGGGAACTCTGCACGGTGCTCCCGGTGTGTGTGGGTCTGACCCAGGGGGGACACGGAGAGGGGAACTGTGCACGGTGCTCCCGGTGTGTGTGGGTCTGACCCAGGGGGATACGGAGACGGGAACTCTGCACGGTGCTCCCGGTGTGTGTGGGTCTGACCTGGGGGGGACACGGAGACGGGAACTGTGCACGGTGCTCCCGTTGTGTGTGTGGGTCTGACCCAGGGGGGATACGGAGACTGTCTGTCTCTCTCCCTCTCTCTGTCTCTCTCTCTCGCTCTCTCTCTATCTCTTTATCTATCATTCTCTATCTCACACAATTTCTCTTTATTTCTCTAACGCTCTCTGCCATAATCAGACGCACACACACCCTCTCTCTGTCCCGCGCTCTCTCTCACACCCTCTCTCTCGCTCACAGAGCGAACGGGAGGGCTCCCGCCGCGGTCTGGGGGAGGGGACCCGGACGGAGGAGGTCGACCGTCTGCGCCTCTCCCTGAAGCAGCTGGAGACGACCCTCGAGTCCCGGGAGAGGGCCCACCGGCAGAAGGTGAAGGGCCTCGAGGAGCAGGTGAGGAGATGGAGGGGGGGTAAGTGTGAGCGGAGGGAGAGGAGGGGGTTTGGGGGCAGGAGGTGGTGGAGGACAGGGTAGGTGGGAGGGAAGGGGGCAAGGCGAAGGAGGAAGTGCAGCTGACAATATAATTTATCTCTCTCCCCCTTTCACTCCTCTCTCCTTCCCTCTCCCCTCTCCCTCTCCCCCCTCCCCCTTCCCCCTTCCCCTTCTCTCCCCTCTCCCCCTTCTCTCCCCTCTCCCCCTTCTCTCCCCTCTCCCCCTTCTCTCCCCTCTCCCCCTTCTCCCCCCTCCCCCTTCTCTCCCCTCACCCCCTCCCACTTCTCTCCCCCTCCCCCTCTCTCCCCCTCTCTTCCCCTCCCCCTCCCCACTCTCTCCCCCTCTCTCCCTCCTCTCCCCCTCCCCCTCTCTCCCCCTCCCCCTCTCCCCTTCTCTCCCACTCTCTCCCCTCCCCCTCTCCCTCTCCCCTCCCCCTCTCCCTCTCCCCTCCCCCCTCACTCCCCCTCTCTCCCCCTCTCCCCCCCTCTCTCCCCCCTCTCCCCCTCTCCCCCCTCCCTCCCCTCTCTCTCCCCCTCCCTTCCCCCTCCTCCCTATCTCTCCCTCTCTCTCCCCCTCTCCCCCCTTCTGCCCCCCTCTCCCCTCTCTCCCTCCCCTCTCTCCCCCTCTCTCCCTCCCCTCTCCCTCCCTCTCTCCCCCTCTCCCTCTCCCTCCTCCCTCCCCTCTCCCTCTCCCTCCTCTCTCCTCTCTCCCCATCTGTCTCCCTCTCTCCCCCTCTCTCTCCCCCCTCTCTCCCTCCCCTCTCTCCCTCCCCTCTCTCCCTCCCCTCTCTCCCTCCCCTCTCTCCCTCTCTCCCCTCTCTCCCTCCCCTCTCTCCCCCTCTCTCCCTCCCCTCTCCCTCCCTCTCTCCCCCTCTCCCTCTCCCTCCTCTCTCCCCTCTCCCTCTCTCCCCCTCTCCCTCTCCCTCCTCTCTCCCCTCTCCCTCTCCCTCCTCTCTCCTCTCTCCCCCATCTGTCTCCCTCTCTCCCCTCTCTCTCCCCCCCCTCTCTCCCTCCCCCCTCTCTCCCTCCCCTCTCCCTCCCTCTCTCTCCCTCCCCCCTCTCCCTCTCTCTCCCTCCCCCCTCTCCCTCTCCCTCCTCTCTCCTCTCTCCCCCATCTGTCTCTCTCTCTCCCCTCTCTCTCCCCCCCCTCTCTCCCTCCCCCTCTCTCCCTCCCCTCTCCCTCCCTCTCTCTCCCTCCCCCCTCTCTCCCTCCCCCCTCTCTCCCTCTCTCTCCCTCTCTCTCCCCCTCTCTCCCCCTCTCTCCCTCCCCCTCTCTCCCTCCCCCTCTCTCTCCCCCTCTCTCTCCCCCTCTCTCCTCCCTCTCTCCCCCTCTCTCTCCCCCCTCTCCCCTCCCTCTCTCCCCCTCTCTCTAACTCTCTCCCCCTCTCTCCCCTCCCCCTCTCTCCTCCCTCTCTCCCCCTCTCTCTCCCCCCTCTCCCCTCCCTCTCTCCCCCTCTCTCTAACTCTCTCTCCTCTCTCTCCCCTCTCTCTCCCCTCTCTCCCCCTCTCTCTGTCCCCCTTCTCTCTCCCTCCTCTCTCCCCCATCTGTCTCCCTCTCTATCCCTCTCTCTCTCCCCCCCTCCCTCTCCCGTCTCTCCCCTCTCCGCTCTCTCTCTCCTCCTCTCTCCCTCCTCCTCTCTCTCCCCCCTCTCTCTCTCCCCCCTCTCTCCCTCTCTCTCCCCTCTCTCTCCCCCTCTCCCCTCCCTCTCTCCCCCTCTCTCCCCCCTCTCCCCTCCCTCTCTCCCCCTCTCTCTCCCCCCTCTCTCCCCTCTCCCTCTTTCTTCCCACTCTCTCCCCCTCTCTCCCCTCCCTCTCTCCCCCTCTCTCTCCCCCTCTCTCCCCCCCCTCTCTCTCCCCCCTCTCTTTCTCTCCTCTCTCTCTCCTCTCTCCCCTCTCTCTCCCCTCTCTCGCTCTCTCTCTCCCCTCTCTCTCTCCTCTCCCTCCCCCTCTCTCCCTCCCCCTCTCTTCCTCCCCCTTTCTCCCTCCCCCTCTCTCCCTCCCCCTCTCTCCCTCCCCCTCTCTCCCTCCCCCTCTCTCTCCCCTCCCTCTCTCTCCCCTCCCTCTCTCCCTCCCCCTCTCTCCCCTCTCCCCTCTCTCCCCTCCCCCTCCCCCTCTCTCCCCTCTCTCTCCCCCTCTCTCCCCTCCCTCTCTCCCCTCTCTCTCCCTCTCTCTCCCTCCCCCTCTCTCCCTCACCCTCTCTCCCTCCCCCTCTCTCTCCCCTCCCTCTCTCTCCCCTCCCTCTCTCCCTCCCCCTCTCCCCTCTCCCCTCTCTCCCCTCCCCCTCCCCCTCTCTCCCCTCTCTCTCCCCCTCTCTCCCCTCCCTCTCTCCCCCTCTCTCTCTCCCCTCCCTCTCTCCCCTCTCTCCCCTCTCCCTCTCCCCTCTCTCTCCCCTCTCTCTCCCCTCTCTCTCCCCTCTCTCCCCCTCTCCCCCCTCTCTCTCCCCTCTCTCTCCCCCTCTCCCCCTCTCCCTCCCCTCTCTCCCTCCCCTCTCTCTCCTCTCTCCCTCCCCCTCTCTCTCCCCCTCTCTCCTTTCTCCCCCATCTGTCTCCCTCTCTCCCCCCCTCTCTCCCTCTCTCTCTCCCCTCCCTCTCTCCCCCTCTCTCTCCCTCCCCCTTTCTCCCTCCCCCCTCTCGCTCTCCCTCTCTCCCTCCCCCTCTCTCCCCCCTCTCTCCCCCTCTCTCTCCCCCTCTCTCTCCCCCTCTCTCCTTTCTCCCCCATCTGTCTCCCTCTCTCCCCCTCTCTCTCCCCCTCTCCCCCTCTCTCTCCCCCTCTCCCCTCCCTCTCCCCCCTCTCTCTCCCCCCTCTCTCCCCCTCTCTCTCCCCCCCTCTCTCCCCTCTCCCTCTTTCTTCCCCCTCTCTCCCCCTCTCTCTCTCTCCTCTCTCTCTCCTCTCTCTCCCCTCTCTATCCCCTCTCTCTCTCCTCTCTCTCCCCTCTCTCTCTCCTCTCTCTCCCCTCTCTCCCTCCCCCTCTCTCCCTCCCCCTCTCTCCCTCCCCCTCTCTCCCTCCCCCTCTCTCCCTCCCCCTCTCTCCCTCCTCTCTCCCTCCCCCTCTCTCTCCCCTCCCTCTCTCCCTCCCCCTCTCTCCCCTCTCCCCTCTCTCCCCTCCCCCTCCCTCTCTCCCCCTCTCTCTCCCCCTCTCTCCCTCCCCCTCTCTCCCCTCCCCCTCCCTCTCTCCCCCTCGCTCTCCCCCTCTCTCCCCCTCTCTCTCCCCTCCCTCTCTTCCCTCTCTCCCTCCCCTCTCTCTCCTCTCTCCCTCCCCCTCTCTCCCTCCCCCTCTCTCCCCTCTCCCCTCTCTCTCCCCCCTCCCCCTCTCTCTCCCCTCTCTCTCTCCCCCTCTCTCCCCTCTCTCCCTCCCCCTCTCTCCCCTCTCCCCTCTCTCTCCCCCCTCCCCCTCTCTCTCCCCTCTCTCTCCCCTCTCTCTCCCCCTCTCTATCCCCTCTCTCTCCCCTCTCTCTCCCCTCTCTCTCCCCCTCTCCCCTCTCCCCTCTCTCTCCCCCCTCTCCCCCCTCCCCCTCTCTCTCCCCTCTCTCTCCCCTCTCTCTCCCCTCTCTCTCCCTCTCTCTAACGCTCTCTCTCTCCCCTCTCTTCCCCCCTATCTCCCCTCTCTCTCCCCTCTCTCGCCCCCTGTCTCTCTGTCTGTAGGTGGCCCTGCTGAAAGACCAGTTGAACCTCGAGCTCCGTCACAAGCACCGTTACATCGAGCTCTCGGGCCGGGCGAACCGCCAGCTCTCCCTCCTGCGCCACAGCCTCTCGTCCTCGCTCACCGCCGTGTCCCGCGACCCCGAGCTCACCGGCCTCGACTCCGAGACCCGCCGGCTCGACCGCTCCCTCCTGCTCAGCCTCGGGCTGTCCGAGGAGACCGGCCCCTCCGCGTCCGAGCTGTCCAGGGATCCCTCGCCCAGCCCCTAACGTGTTTCCAGTTCCCCTCGTCCCTCTCCCCTCCGAATCTCCCCTCTCTCCCCTCTCTCCCCTCTCTCCCCCGATCTCCCCTCCACACTCCCCTCCGATCTCACCTGTCCCCTCGTCCCTCTTCCCTCCACCACCCTCTCCCCCTCTGATCTCCCCTCCACACTGCCTCCCCTTCTCACCTGTCCCCTCGTTCCTCTCCCCTCCGAATCTCCCCTCTCCCCTCCCGATCTCACCTCCACACTCCCTCCCCTTCTCACCCCTCCACACTCCCTCCCCTTCTCACCTGTCCCCTCGTCGCTCTCCCCTCCGAATCTCCCCTCTCTCCCCTCTCTCCCCCAATCTCCCCTCCACACTCCCTCCCGATCTCACCTGTCCCCTTGTCCCTCTCCCCTCTGATCTCTCCTCTACCCTCCCCCTCCGATCTCTCCTCTCCCCCTCCGATGTCCCCCCACCTCTCCCCCTCCGATCTGCCCTTTCCCCCTCCGATCTCCCCTCTACATTCCCCTCCAATTCTCCCGTCCCCCACCCTGTCCCCCTCCGATCTCCCCTCTACCCTCCCTCCCGATTTCCCCTCTCCCCTCTACCCTCTTCCTATCTCTCCCCCTCCCATCTCCCCTCTCCCCTCCCCCTACCTCTCCCCCTCCGATCTCCTCTCTACCCTCCCCCTCCGAGCTCCCCTCTCCCCTCCCCCACCCCTCCCCCTCCCCTTCTCCCCTCCTCCCCTCCTCTCTTCCCTCTCCCCTCCTCCCATCCCCTGTCCCGTCCCCTTTCCCTTCCCCCTCGACCTACCCCCTCCCTCTCCCGTCTCCTCTACCCTCTCCCCTCCCTTCAGTCTGCCCTCCCCTCTCCCCTTTCCCCTTCCCCCTCCCCCTCTCCCCTTTCCCCTTCCCCCTCCCCCTCTCCCCTCCCCTCCCGTCCCCATTCCCCGCTCCCCTCTCCTCCGTCCCTCCCCGTCCCTCCTTTCCCCATTTGACCGCACCGCCTGACCTTTCCGCGTCCCGGGCAGCGTGCGTGGGAGGGGTGCATCGGCCGTGAACTCTACCTCCTCCCCCCCCCCTCGAAATCCACCCCCACCCCACCTCTCCTCTTCCCAAGTGCTGCCTCGTCTTGGCCTCAGTGACACGTTGAAGGATCTTATTTTTTACGCCGCGGTTTTATTTTGTAAGGAGACAGTCGATGACGATCGCTAATCATTTTGTACACTAACCGCCCTTTTGTACCGGTCATTAAAAAAACAGCTAACGTTTTGCTAAACCGTTGAATGGGCTCGGGACCCGGTTACTGTCCCCGGCAGACGTGGAGGTTTTGGGGGGAGGGCTGCCCCCAGTGGTCGGAGAAGATGCACTGAATCCCGGCCGCCGATCTTTAGTTAAATGGTTACGTCTGAGGTGCCGACGTCCACGGTGAAGAACGGTAGGGAGGTCGTGTCCACGGGTTCAGGGTCCGTTCAGGAATCCGACGGCAGAGGGGAAGAAGCTGTTCCTGAATCGCAGACTGTGTGTCTTCAGGCTCCTGTGCCTCCTCCCTGATGGTAACAGTGAGAAAAGGCCATGCCCTGGGTGCTGGACGTCCTTAATAACGGACGCTGCCTTTCTGAGACACCGCTCCCTGAAGATGCCTTAGGTACTTTGGACATTTCCCCTCCCCCATCCCATCTTCCCTCTTCTGTCCCCTCTCCCCTCTCTCCCCTTTCCCCTCTGTCCTCCCCTCTCCCTCCTCCCCTCCCCTTTCCCCCCTCCCCTTTCCCCCTCCCCTTCCCCCCTCCCCTTTCCCCCTCTCCCCTCCCCTTTCCCCCTCTCCCCTCCCCTTTCCCCCTCTCCCCTCCCCTTTCCCCCTCTCCCCTCCCCTTTCCCCCTCTCCCCTCTCCCCCTCTCCCCTCTGCCTCTCCCCTCTCCCCTCCCCTTTCCCCCTCTCCCCTCCCCTTTCCCCTCTCCCCTCCCCTTTCCCCCTCTCCCCTCCCCTTTCCCCCTCTCCCCTCCCCTTTCCCCCTCTCCCCTCCCCTTCCCCTCCCCTCCCCTTCCCCCTCTCCCCACCCCTTCCCCCTCTCCCCTCCCCTTCCTCCCCTCTCCCCTCCCCTTTCCCCCTCTCCCCTCTCCCCCTCTCCCCTCTCCCCCTCTCCCCTCTCCCCCTCTCCCCCTCTCCCCTCTCCCCTCTCCCCCCTCCCCTCTCCCCCTCTCCCCCTCTCCCCCTCTCCCCCTCTCCCCCTCTCCCCCTCTCCCCCTCTCCCCTCTCCCCCTCTCCCCTCTCCTCTCCCCTCACCTCTCCCCTCACCTCTCCCCCTCTTCCCTCACCTCTCCCCTCCCCTTTCCCCCTCTCCCCCTCCCCTCTCCCGCTCCCCTCCCCTCTCCCCTCCCCTCTTCCCTCCCCCTCCCCCTCTGTCCTCCCCTCTCCCCCTCCCCTCTTCCCTCTCCCCCTCCCCTCTTCCCTCTCCCCCCCCCTCTTCCCTCTCCCCCTCCCCTCTTCCCTCTCCCCCTCCCCTCTTCCCTCTCCCCCTCTCCTCTTCCCTCTCCCCCTCCCCTCTTCCCTCTTCCCTCTCCCCCTCCCCTGTTCCCTCTCCCTCCACACCTCCCCCTCTTCCCTCCCCTCTCCCCTCTATAACCTGTCCCTCTCCCCCTCTCCCTCTAACCTCTCCACTCTAACCTCTCCCCTCTCCCTCTCCCCCTCTCCCCGACCCCTCTCCCCCTCCCCTCCCTCTCCCCCTCCCCTCCCTCTCCCCCTCCCCTCCCCCCTCCCTCTCCCCTCCCCCATCTCCCTCTCCCCTCCTCCTCCCTCTCCCCTCCCCCTCTCACCCCTCCCCTCCCCCCTCCCCCTTCTCCCTCTCCCCTCCCCCTTCTCTCTCTCCCCTCCCCCTTCTCTCCTCTCCCCCTCTGCCCTCTCCCCCTCTCCCCCTCTCCCCTCTCCCCCTCTCCCCTCTCCTCTCCCCTCACCTCTCCCCCTCTTCCCTCACCTCTCCCCTCCCCTTTCCCCCTCTCCCCCTCCCCTCTTCCCTCTCCCCTCCCCTCTCCCGCTCCCCTCCCCTCTCCCCTCCCCTCTTCCCTCCCCCTCCCCCTCTGTCCTCCCCTCTCCCCCTCCCCTCTTCCCTCTCCCCCTCCCCTCTTCCGTCTCCCCCCCCCTTCCCTCTCCCCCTCCCCTCTTCCCTCTCCCCCTCCCCTCTTCCCTCTCCCCCTCTCCTCTTCCCTCTCCCCCTCCCCTCTTCCCTCTTCCCTCTCCCCCTCCCCTGTTCCCTCTCCCTCCACACCTCCCCCTCTTCCCTCCCCTCTCCCCTCTATAACCTGTCCCTCTCCCCCTCTCCCCCCTCCCTCTAACCTCTCCACTCTAACCTCTCCCCTCTCCCTCTCCCCCTCTCCCCGACCCCTCTCCCCCTCCCCTCCCCTCCCTCTCCCCCTCCCCTCCCCCCTCCCTCTCCCCTCCCCCTTCTCCCTCTCCCCTCCTCCTCCCTCTCCCCTCCCCCTCCCTCTCCCCTCCCCCTCTCACCCCTCCCCTCCCCCCTCCCCCTTCTCCCTCTCCCCTCCCCCTTCTCTCTCTCCCCTCCCCCTTCTCTCCTCTCCCCCTCTGCCCTCTCCCCCCTCTCCTCTCTCCTCTCCCTGTTCCCCTCTCCCCTCCCCTGCTACCTCGGAGGGAGCTGACTGAGTTTGCAACCCTCTGGAGCTTCTCTGAGCCTGTGCAGCCGTCCCCACCCCCTCCCCGCCCCACCCCACCCCACACCAGACGGCGATGCAGCCTGTCGGAAAGCTCCCCAGGGTGCACCTCCAGATACCTGCGCCTGCTTTCGGCGACAAACCAAACCTCCTTCAAACTCCCAATGAAGGACAGCTGCTGCCTCTTTATATAACTCCATCAATGCGTTGGGACCGGACCAGATCCCCGCAGATCTTGACGCTACTCACTCCCTCTCCACTTCCGATCCCTCCATGAGGGTCGGTCTCTGTGCCTCCGTCCGACCCTCCCCTGAGGTCCAGCATCCGCGCTCTGGTCTGGCTGGCGTCGAGCGCCAGGTTGTAGCTCCACTAGTTGGCATCTCTCGCTCTGGCGTCCGATATCCCCCCTCGCCCCTCTCTCTCTCTCCCCCCCACGGACTCGGAATGCTCTCCACGATGGCTGCCGGAAGTCTCGAGGAACTCAGCAGGTCGGACAGCAGCGGCGGAAGTAAATCGACAGAGGGCGGCCGAAACGTGGAAGGAGCTGCCGGGGGAAGTGGTCGAGGCAGGTACATTAACGACACTTGGACAGGGACACCGATAGGAGAGGTTTAGAGGGATACGGTGGTCCGTCTGTGGACAGGGACACGGATAGGAGAGGTTTAGAGGGATACGGTGGTCCGTCTGTGGACAGGGACACGGACAGGAGAGGTTTAGAGGGATACGGTGGTCCGTCTGTGGACAGGGACACGGACAGGAGAGGTTTAGAGGGATAAGGTGGTCCGTCTGTGGACAGGAACACGGACAGGAGAGGTTTAGAGGGATACGGTGGTCCGTCTGTGGACAGGGACACGGACAGGAGAGGTTTAGAGGGATAAGGTGGTCCGTCTGTGGACAGGAACACGGATAGGAGAGGTTTAGAGGGATACGGTGGTCTGTCTGTGGACAAGGACACGGATAGGAGAGGTTTAGAGGGATACGGTGGTCCATCTGTGGACAGGGACACCAATAGGAGAGGTTTAGAGGGATACGGTGGTCCGTCTGTGGACGGGGACACGGATAGGGAAGGTTTAGAGGGATACGGTGGTCCGTCTGTGGACGGGGACACGGATAGGAGAGGTTTAAAGGGATACGGTGGTCCGTCTGTGGACAGGGACACGGATAGGGAAGGTTCAGAGGGATACGGTGGTCCGTCTATGGACAGGGACAAGGACAGGAGAGGTTTAGAGGGATACGGTGGTCCGTCTGTGGACAGGGACATGGACGGGGAAGGTTTAGAGGGATACGGTGGTCCGTCTGTGGGCAGGGACACGGACAGGAGAGGTTTAGAGGGATACGGTGGTCCGTCTGTGGACAGGGACACGGATAGGAGAGGTTTAGAGGGATACGGTGGTCCGTCTGTGGACAGGGACACGGATAGGAGAGGTTTAGAGGGATACGGTGGTCCGTCTGTGGACAGGGACACGGACAGGAGAGGTTTAGAGGGATACGGTGGTCCGTCTGTGGACAGGAACACGGACAGGGAAGGTTTAGAGGGATACGGTGGTCCGTCTGTGGACGGGGACACGGACAGGAGAGGTTTAGAGGGATACGGTGGTCCGTCTGTGGATAGGGACACGGATAGGAGAGGTTTAGAGGGATACGGTGGTCCGTCTGTGGACGGGGACACGGATAGGAGAGGTTTAGAGGGATATGGTGGTCCGTCTGTGGACAGGGGACACGGACAGGAGAGGTTTAGAGGGATACGGTGGTCCGTCTGTGGACGGGGACACGGACAGGAGAGGTTTAGAGGGATACGGTGGTCCGTCTGTGGATAGGGACACGGATAGGAGAGGTTTAGAGGGATACGGTGGTCCGTCTGTGGACAGGGACAGGGATAGGAGAGGTTTAGAGGGATACGGTGGTCCGTCTGTGGACAGGGACACGGATAGGAGAGGTTTAGAGGGATACGGTGGTCCGTCTGTGGACAGGGACATGGATAGGGAAGGTTCAGAGGGATACGGTGGTCCGTCTGTGGGCAGGGACACGGACAGGAGAGGTTTAGAGGGATACGGTGGTCCGTCTGTGGACGGGGACACGGACAGGAGAGGTTTAGAGGGATACGGTGGTCCGTCTGTGGACAGGGACACGGACAGGAGAGGTTTAGAGGGATACGGTGGTCCGTCTGTGGACGGGGACACGGACAGGAGAGGTTTAGAGGGATACGGTGGTCCGTCTGTGGACGGGGACACGGACAGGAGAGGTTTAGAGGGATACGGTGGTCCGTCTGTGGACAGGGACACGGATAGGAGAGGTTTAGAGGGATACGGTGGTCCGTCTGTGGACGGGGACACGGATAGGGAAGGTTTAGAGGGATACGGTGGTCCGTCTGTGGACAGGGACACGGACAGGAGAGGTTTAGAGGGATACGGTGGTCCGTCTGTGGACAGGGACACGGATAGGGAAGGTTTAGAGGGATACGGTGGTCCGTCTGTGGACGGGGACACGGATAGGAGAGGTTTAAAGGGATACGGTGGTCCGTCTGTGGACAGGGACACGGATAGGGAAGGTTCAGAGGGATACGGTGGTCCGTCTATGGACAGGGACAAGGACAGGAGAGGTTTAGAGGGATACGGTGGTCCGTCTGTGGACAGGGACATGGACGGGGAAGGTTTAGAGGGATACGGTGGTCCGTCTGTGGGCAGGGACACGGACAGGAGAGGTTTAGAGGGATACGGTGGTCCGTCTGTGGACAGGGACACGGATAGGAGAGGTTTAGAGGGATACGGTGGTCCGTCTGTGGACAGGGACACGGATAGGAGAGGTTTAGAGGGATACGGTGGTCCGTCTGTGGACAGGGACACGGACAGGAGAGGTTTAGAGGGATACGGTGGTCCGTCTGTGGACAGGAACACGGACAGGGAAGGTTTAGAGGGATACGGTGGTCCGTCTGTGGACGGGGACACGGACAGGAGAGGTTTAGAGGGATACGGTGGTCCGTCTGTGGATAGGGACACGGATAGGAGAGGTTTAGAGGGATACGGTGGTCCGTCTGTGGACGGGGACACGGATAGGAGAGGTTTAGAGGGATATGGTGGTCCGTCTGTGGACAGGGGACACGGACAGGAGAGGTTTAGAGGGATACGGTGGTCCGTCTGTGGACGGGGACACGGACAGGAGAGGTTTAGAGGGATACGGTGGTCCGTCTGTGGATAGGGACACGGATAGGAGAGGTTTAGAGGGATACGGTGGTCCGTCTGTGGACAGGGACAGGGATAGGAGAGGTTTAGAGGGATACGGTGGTCCGTCTGTGGACAGGGACACGGATAGGAGAGGTTTAGAGGGATACGGTGGTCCGTCTGTGGACAGGGACATGGATAGGGAAGGTTCAGAGGGATACGGTGGTCCGTCTGTGGGCAGGGACACGGACAGGAGAGGTTTAGAGGGATACGGTGGTCCGTCTGTGGACGGGGACACGGACAGGAGAGGTTTAGAGGGATACGGTGGTCCGTCTGTGGACAGGGACACGGACAGGAGAGGTTTAGAGGGATACGGTGGTCCGTCTGTGGACGGGGACACGGACAGGAGAGGTTTAGAGGGATACGGTGGTCCGTCTGTGGACGGGGACACGGACAGGAGAGGTTTAGAGGGATACGGTGGTCCGTCTGTGGACAGGGACACGGATAGGAGAGGTTTAGAGGGATACGGTGGTCCGTCTGTGGACGGGGACACGGATAGGGAAGGTTTAGAGGGATACGGTGGTCCGTCTGTGGACAGGGACACGGACAGGAGAGGTTTAGAGGGATACGGTGGTCCGTCTGTGGACAGGGACACGGATAGGGAAGGTTTAGAGGGATACGGTGGTCCGTCTGTGGACGGGGACACGGACAGGAGAGGTTTAGAGGGATACGGTGGTCCGTCTGTGGACAGGGACACGGATAGGAGAGGTTTAGAGGGATACGGTGGTCCGTCTGTGGACAGGGACACGGATAGGAGAGGTTTAGAGGGATACGGTGGTCCGTCTGTGGAAGGAGCTGCCGGGGGAAGCGGCCCAGACAGATACATTAACGACGGGGACACGATGTGGATAGAGGGATAGCGAACAGACCTGGGCAGAGGGGAACTGGCTGGGAGGGAGATCTCGGCTGGCATTGCCCAGTCGGGCCTGTTTCCTTCCTACGCGTTGGAGCTTGGAGGGAGGCTCGTCGGGAGCCCCCCGCCCCGTTGGAATATATGGAGAGGCGAGCGCATTCAAAACAACGGGAGATGTTCCAAGCAGAAGTCTTTATTTGGAGGTGCAGTACAAGGAAGGAAGAGCGATATTGGTGTGGAATCGTGCGTGGGTGATACGCAGTGGAAGCCGTGCGGATGGAGAGGGCTGGTGGCTTTTTGGGGGGGTCTTCTGGAAAAGCCCCACCACACCCAAGGGAACTAGTCTAGAAGGCTCTCCCCCACCCACCCACCCCTGTCGCCGGATATACCTCCGATCGCCCTACTGTGGCTAACTCTTCCCATCTCCCAGTGTGGCAGGCCCCAGAGTGTATACAAGTCGATGGCTGGGCATCCATTGGCCTGGCCCCACGATCCTACAGGGAGAGAGAGAGAGGGGGATGCCGGCAAATAAAACCAAACGGAGGGGTGCCTGATCTCAGAGGGCCAACCCTGCAGGCTGGATCAGGGAAACCCGAGGTCTCGGTGCATTGTGGCCCTTTGCCCTGGGGGGTGGGGGGGGGGTGGTCAATGGCTGAACGGCTAATCTGGGGGGGTGGGGGGGAGCCATTGGGGCGTTGCGGGCAGCCCAGTTCTGGGTGGGATGCCTTGCTTCGCGGTCCCCTGCGCCCGTCTACGGTTACCCATCCTCCCCGGTGGGTTTATGGAGCGTGCCTGCAAGAGAGGTGAATCCCAGGGGCCGTACGTGGCGACAGATTCACTTCAATCTTCGAAGACCACAAGATCTACCGGGCAGGGAGTCGGACTGCCAATTCTAGTCTCCAAAACCCGGCAGGCGGCGAGGTGAGCACCCAGTTGTAGGACCACCCTCCACCAGCTTGACTAGTTGGAAGGTCCCAAAGCCTGTCGGGCAGATACCGGGAGCCACTGAGCTACTGTCGGATAATCGGAGCCCCGAATTCCACAGCCGCTGATGGGGAGCCCCCCGACTTCTCCCGGATCGCAGGCAGATGATCAGACACTGAATCGTAGGTCTCCAATCCAATGGGCAAGAATTTAGACACCTCATTGCCAGGCCTCAAAGCCTCAGGGGGTGGGGGTGGTGTTGGACGGTTGGACGCCCCAGTTGGAAGCTCCCAAAAGCCAACGGGCTACAAATTATCCGTCACGTCCAAGCAGTGAGTTGGATGCCCCAATGGCAAGACCCTTGGGGTGACAGGCAGATCGTTGGAAGCCCAATGACCAGAGCGAAGACCTCGCTAGTCAACCAATCATATGGTCCCAAAAGCCACCAGGGAGGGGGTCAGTTGACCAGTTGAAAGATCCCAGCACTCAACAGGGAGATAATTGGACGAAAGATTGTACAGGTGGATAATTGGACGGCCAATTTTAAGGCCACTCATCAGGACTGACTATATATATTAAAAAAAACACACACACACACACACACACACATCTTCAGGCAGGGAGTTAGACGTCCCGGGCTGTGAGGTCCGCACATGCCCCTGTTGGGTGGGAAGGGGGGCAAGAAGGCTTTGGTCCGAAGTGTGAGGAAGGGGCAGCAGGCGATCAGGGACGACGCCTCAGAAGTGGGAGGGAGGGTCTTCGGAAGGGGGCGGACGAGGCATTGTTGGGGTACTTCCCACGGAGGAGAGGGGCATTCCGGCGCCAAAGGTGTTCGGGCGCCTGGCTGTGGTGAGACACCTCCCCTCGACCCGCACCCGTGGGTGCTGGTCCCTCGAGGAGACGGGGGCTAGCACTGCACGCGACTCCTCCCCCGGTTGGTGCGACGGACCCTGGTTGGCCATCCCTGCATCTTGCGGCACAGGTCAGCTGTGGGGAGAGATGGGGTACAGGTGGTTACAGATAGACTGTATCTCCCTCCGCACCGTCCCATCACACACTCCCCCGGGGTCAGACACAGAGTGAATCTCCCTCCGCACCGTCTCATCACACACTCCCGGGGTCAGAAACAGAGTGAATCTCCCTCCACACCGTCCCATCACACACTCCCGGGGTCAGAAACAGAGTGAAGCTCCCTCCACACCATCCCATCATACACCCCCGGGGTCAGACACAGAGTGAATCTCCCTCCGCACCGTCCCATCACACACTCCCGGGGTCAGACACAGAGTGAATCTCCCTCCACACAGTCCCATCACACACTCCCCCGGGGTCAGACACAGAGTGAATCTCCCTCCGCACCGTCTCATCACACACTCCCGGGGTCAGAAACAGAGTGAATCTCCCTCCACACCGTCCCATCACACACTCCCGGGGTCAGAAACAGAGTGAAGCTCCCTCCACACCATCCCATCATACACCCCCGGGGTCAGACACAGAGTGAATCTCCCTCCGCACCGTCCCATCACACACTCCCGGGGTCAGACACAGAGTGAATCTCCCTCCACACAGTCCCATCACACACTCCCCCGGGGTCAGACACAGAGTGAATCTCCCTCCGCACCGTCCCATCACACACTCCCGGGGTCAGAAACAGAGTGAATCTCCCTCCACATCATCCCATCACACACTCCCGGGGTCAGACACACAGAGTGAATCTCCCTCCGCACCGTCTCATCACACACTCCCGGGGTCAGAAACAGAGTGAATCTCCCTCCACACCGTCCCATCACACACTCCCGGGATCAGACACAGAGTGAATCTCCCTCCACACCGTCCCATCACACACTCCCGGGGTCAGACACAGAGTGAATCTCCCTCCACACCGTCCCATCACACACTCCCCCGGGGTCAGACACAGAGTGAAGCTCCCTCCGCACCGTCCCATCACACACTCTCGGGGTCAGACACAGAGTGAATCTCCCTCCACACAGTCCCATCACACACTCCCCCGGGGTCAGACACAGAGTGAATCTCCCTCCGCACCGTCTCATCACACACTCCCGGGGTCAGAAACAGAGTGAATCTCCCTCCACACCGTCCCATCACACACTCCCGGGGTCAGAAACAGAGTGAAGCTCCCTCCACACCATCCCATCATACACCCCCGGGGTCAGACACAGAGTGAATCTCCCTCCGCACCGTCCCATCACACACTCCCGGGGTCAGACACAGAGTGAATCTCCCTCCACACAGTCCCATCACACACTCCCCCGGGGTCAGACACAGAGTGAATCTCCCTCCGCACCGTCCCATCACACACTCCCGGGGTCAGAAACAGAGTGAATCTCCCTCCACATCATCCCATCACACACTCCCGGGGTCAGACACACAGAGTGAATCTCCCTCCGCACCGTCTCATCACACACTCCCGGGGTCAGAAACAGAGTGAATCTCCCTCCACACCGTCCCATCACACACTCCCGGGATCAGACACAGAGTGAATCTCCCTCCACACCGTCCCATCACACACTCCCGGGGTCAGACACAGAGTGAATCTCCCTCCACACCGTCCCATCACACACTCCCCCGGGGTCAGACACAGAGTGAAGCTCCCTCCGCACCGTCCCATCACACACTCCCGGGGTCAGACACAGAGTGAATCTCCCTCCACACAGTCCCATCACACACTCCCCCGGGGTCAGACACAGAGTGAATCTCCCTCCGCACCGTCCCATCACACACTCCCGGGGTCAGAAACAGAGTGAATCTCCCTCCACATCATCCCATCACACACTCCCGGGGTCAGACACACAGAGTGAATCTCCCTCCGCACCGTCTCATCACACACTCCCGGGGTCAGAAACAGAGTGAATCTCCCTCCACACCGTCCCATCACACACTCCCGGGATCAGACACAGAGTGAATCTCCCTCCACACCGTCCCATCACACACTCCCGGGGTCAGACACAGAGTGAATCTCCCTCCACACCGTCCCATCACACACTCCCCCGGGGTCAGACACAGAGTGAATCTCCCTCCGCACCGTCTCATCACACACTCCCGGGGTCAGAAACAGAGTGAATCTCCCTCCACACCGTCCCATCACACACTCCCGGGGTCAGACACAGAGTGAAGCTCCCTCCACACCGTCCCATCACACACTCCCGGGGTCAGACACAGAGTGAATCTCCCTCTACACCGTCCCATCACACACTCCCAGGGTCAGACACACAGAGTGAATCTCCCTCCACACCGTCCCATCACACACTCCCGGGGTCAGACACACGCAGTGAAGCTCCCTCCACACCGTCCCATCACACACTCCCGGGGTCAGACACACAGAGTGAATCTCCCTCCACACCGTCCCATCACACCATCCCGGGGTCAGACACACAGAGTGAATCTCCCTCCGCACCGTCCCATCACACGCTCCCCCGGGGTCAGACACACAGAGTGAAGCTCCCTCCACACCGTCCCATCACACACTCCTGGGGTCAGACACAGAGTGAATCTCCCTCCACACTGTCCCATCACACACTCCCGGGGTCAGACACACAGAGTGAAGCTCCCTCCACACCGTCCCATCACACCATCCCGGGGTCAGACACAGACTGAATCTCCCTCCACACCGTCCCATCACACCATCCCGGGGTCAGACACACAGAGTGAATCTCCCTCCGCACCGTCCCATCACACGCTCCCCCGGGGTCAGACACACAGAGTGAAGCTCCCTCCACACCGTCCCATCACACACTCCCAGGGCGATTTTATCACTGTACCCCACCCTGTTCTCGATAGAAGCCTCCCTCTCTCCGTGTGGGTGACTCGCCCTCCCTCCCCTCTGTCCCGAAGTGCCCCTACCTTTAATTCGCTCTTCATTTTCACAGACAGTGCGAAGGCAGATCTCTTTGTTCACTACGTACATCCGTCTGAGGCTGCGGGAGCGATTGGAGTAGAACATTTTATCCCTCCCTCCGCAGTCACTCTTCCCCCCCACCCTCACAAACTCTTCCCCCCCCACCCCGGCCTCTCCCTCTGAATCCCCAACCAGAACGCGCGGACCGTCTCTCCCCGGCCACAGAAATCCCTTCCACAGCCCAAAGACACTTCCACCCCACCCCGGCACGGTCTCTACCCCCACCCAGCTAATCAGCCTCCCTACCCAACAGTGAAGAGCTGTATTTACCTGTAGAAACACATTTTGTGTAAACATTGCTTCAGTGGGTGATGGATGGAGTACAGCCGTGTGCAAGGATATTGTTCCTCCCGGCACTCTGTGGGGGTGGGGGGCGGCAGAGGGTTACGAGGTTGGGAGGGAGAGAGAGAGAGCGGGGTGATGGGTGAGTGAGAGGACGGTGGAGAGAGGGGGCGAGGTTGAGAGATTGGGGAGAGGGAGATAATGGGGTGATGGGTGAGTGAGAGGACGGTGGAGAGAGGGGGCGAGATTGAGAGATTGGGGAGAGGGAGATAATGGGGTAGCGGGTGAGTGAGAGGACGGTGGAGAGGGAGCGAGATTGAGAGATTGGGGAGAGGGAGATAATGGGGTAGCGGGTGAGTGAGAGGACGGTGGAGAGAGGGAGCGAGATTGGGGAGAGGGAGATAATGGGGATGATGGGTGAGTGAGGACGGTGGAGAGAGGGAGCGAGATTGAGAGATTGGGGAGGGGGAGATAATGGGGTGATGGGTGAGTGAGAGGACGGTGGAGAGAAGGAGCGAGATTGAGAGATTGGGGAGGGGAGATAATGGGGTGATGGGTGAGTGAGAGGACGGTGGAGAGAGGGAGCGAGATTGAGAGATTGGGGAGAGGGAGATAATGGGGTAGCGGGTGAGTGAGAGGACGGTGGAGAGAGGGGGCGAGATTGAGAGATTGGGGAGAGGGAGATAATGGGGTAGCGGGTGAGTGAGAGGACGGTGGAGAGAGGGAGCGAGATTGAGAGATTGGGGAGAGGGAGATAATGGGGTGATGGGTGAGTGAGAGGACGGTGGAGAGAGGGGGCGAGATTGAGAGATTGGGGAGAGGGAGATAATGGGGTAGCGGGTGAGTGAGAGGACGGTGGAGAGAGGGAGCGAGATTGAGAGATTGGGGAGGGGAGATAATGGGGATGATGGGTGAGTGAGGACGGTGGAGAGAAGGAGCGAGATTGAGAGATTGGGGAGAGGGAGATAATGGGGTGGCCGGTGAGTGAGAGGACGGTGGAGAGAGGGGGCGAGATTGAGAGATTGGGGACAGGGAGATAATGGGGTAGCAGGTGAGTGAGAGGATGGTGGAGAGAGGGGGCGAGATTGAGAGGTTGGGGAGAGGGAGATAATGGGGTAGCGGGTGAGTGAGATGATGGTGGAGAGAGGGAGCGAGATTGAGAGATTGGGGAGGGGAGATAATGGGGTAGCCGGTGAGTGAGAGGACGGTGGAGAGAGGGAGCGAGATTGAGAGATTGGGGAGAGGGAGATAATGGGGTGATGGGTGAGTGAGAGGACGGTGGAGAGAGGGGGCGAGATTGAGAGATTGGGGAGGGGGAGATAATGGGGTGGCCGGTGAGTGAGGACGGTGGAGAGAGGGAGCGAGATTGAGAGATTGGGGACAGGGAGATAATGGGGTGATGGGTGAGTGAGAGGACGGTGGAGAGAGGGAGCGAGATTGAGAGATTGGGGAGAGGCAGATAATGGGGATGATGGGTGAGTGAGGACGGTGGAGAGAGGGAGCGAGATTGGGGAGAGGGAGATAATGGGGTAGCGGGTGAGTGAGAGGACGGTGGAGAGAAGGAGCGAGATTGAGAGATTGGGGAGAGGAAGTGAGCGAAGGGGAGAGAGAGTGGGGCAGTGGGTGAGAGAGGGAGTGAGATTGGGGGAGAGGGAGAGTGGGGTAGAGGGTGAGTGAAAGATGGAGGGAGGGAGCGAGATTGAGAGATTGGGGAGGGGAGATAATGGGGTGATGGGTGAGTGAGAGGACGGTGGAGAGAGGGGGCGAGATTGAGAGATTGGGGAGAGGGAGATAATGGGGTAATGGGTGAGTGAGAGGACGGTGGAGAGAGGGAGCGAGATTGAGAGATTGGGGAGGGGAGATAATGGGGTAATGGGTGAGTGAGAGGACGGTGGAGAGAGGGAGCGAGATTGAGAGATTGGGGAGGGGAGATAATGGGGTAATGGGTGAGTGAGAGGACGGTGGAGAGAGGGAGCGAGATTGAGAGATTGGGGAGGGGAGATAATGGGGTAATGGGTGAGTGAGAGGACGGTGGAGAGAGGGAGCGAGATTGAGAGATTGGGGAGGGGAGATAATGGGGTAATGGGTGAGTGAGAGGACGGTGGAGAGAGGGAGCGAGATTGAGAGATTGGGGAGGGGAGATAATGGGGTAATGGGTGAGTGAGAGGACGGTGGAGAGAGGGAGCGAGATTGAGAGATTGGGGAGGGGAGATAATGGGGTAATGGGTGAGTGAGAGGACGGTGGAGAGAAGGAGCGAGATTGAGAGATTGGGGAGGGGAGATAATGGGGTGATGGGTGAGTGAGAGGACGGTGGAGAGAGGGGGCGAGATTGAGAGATTGGGGAGAGGGAGATAATGGGGTAATGGGTGAGTGAGAGGACGGTGGAGAGAGGGAGCGAGATTGAGAGATTGGGGAGGGGAGATAATGGGGTAATGGGTGAGTGAGAGGACGGTGGAGAGAGGGAGCGAGATTGAGAGATTGGGGAGGGGAGATAATGGGGTAATGGGTGAGTGAGAGGACGGTGGAGAGAGGGAGCGAGATTGAGAGATTGGGGAGGGGAGATAATGGGGTAATAGGTGAGTGAGAGGACGGTGGAGAGAGGGAGCGAGATTGAGAGATTGGGGAGGGGAGATAATGGGGTAATGGGTGAGTGAGAGGACGGCGGAGAGAGGGAGTGAGATTGAGAGATTGGGGAGAGGGAGATAATGGGGTGATGGGTGAGTGAGAGGACGGTGGAGAGAGGGAGCGAGATTGAGAGATTGGGGAGGGGAGATAATGGGGTAATGGGTGAGTGAGAGGACGGTGGAGAGAGGGAGCGAGATTGAGAGATTGGGGAGAGGGAGATAATGGGGTGATGGGTGAGTGAGAGGACGGTGGAGAGAGGGAGCGAGATTGAGAGATTGGGGAGGGGAGATAATGGGGTAATGGGTGAGTGAGAGGACGGTGGAGAGAGGGAGCGAGATTGAGAGATTGGGGAGGGGAGATAATGGGGTAATGGGTGAGTGAGAGGACGGTGGAGAGAGGGAGCGAGATTGAGAGATTGGGGAGGGGAGATAATGGGGTAATGGGTGAGTGAGAGGACGGCGGAGAGAGGGAGTGAGATTGAGAGATTGGGGAGAGGGAGATAATGGGGTGATGGGTGAGTGAGAGGACGGTGGAGAGAGGGAGCGAGATTGAGAGATTGGGGAGGGGAGATAATGGGGTGATGGGTGAGTGAGAGGACGGTGGAGAGAGGGAGTGAGATTGAGAGATTGGGGAGGGGAGATAATGGGGTAATGGGTGAGTGAGAGGACGGCGGAGAGAGGGAGTGAGATTGAGAGATTGGGGAGAGGGAGATAATGGGGTGATGGGTGAGTGAGAGGACGGTGGAGAGAGGGAGCGAGATTGAGAGATTGGGGAGAGGGAGATAATGGGGTAATGGGTGAGTGAGAGGACGGCGGAGAGAGGGAGTGAGATTGAGAGATTGGGGAGAGGGAGATAATGGGGTGATGGGTGAGTGAGAGGACGGTGGAGAGAGGGAGCGAGATTGAGAGATTGGGGAGAGGGAGATAATGGGGTGATGGGTGAGTGAGAGGACGGCGGAGAGAGGGAGTGAGATTGAGAGATTGGGGAGAGGGAGATAATGGGGGTGATGGGTGAGTGAGAGGACGGTGGAGAGAGGGAGCGAGATTGAGAGATTGGGGAGGGGAGATAATGGGGTGGCCGGTGAGTGAGAGGACGGTGGAGAGAGGGAGCGAGATTGAGAGATTGGGGAGAGGGAGATAATGGGGTAGCGGGTGAGTGAGATGATGGTGGAGAGAGGGAGCGAGATTGAGAGATTGGGGAGGGGAGATAATGGGGGGATGGGTGAGTGAGAGGACGGTGGAGAGAGGGAGCGAGATTGAGAGATTGGGGAGGGGGAGATAATGGGGTGATGGGTGAGTGAGAGGACGGTGGAGAGAGGGAGCGAGATTGAGAGATTGGGGAGAGGGAGATAATGGGGATGATGGGTGAGTGAGAGGACGGTGGAGAGAGGGAGCGAGATTGAGAGATTGGGGAGGGGAGATAATGGGGTAATGGGTGAGTGAGAGGACGGTGGAGAGAGGGAGCGAGATTGAGAGATTGGGGACAGGGAGATAATGGGGATGATGGGTGAGTGAGGACGGTGGAGAGAGGGAGCGAGATTGAGAGATTGGGGAGGGGAGATAATGGGGTAGCCGGTGAGTGAGAGGACGGTGGAGAGAGGGAGCGAGATTGAGAGATTGGGGAGAGGAGATAATGGGGTGATGGGTGAGTGAGAGGACGGTGGAGAGAGGGAGCGAGATTGAGAGATTGGGGAGAGGAAGTGAGCGAAGGGGAGAGAGAGTGGGGCAGTGGGTGAGAGAGAGGGAGTGAGATTGGGGGAGAGGGAGAGTGGGGTAGAGGGTGAGTGAAAGATGGAGGGAGGGAGCGAGATTGAGAGATTGGGGAGAGGGAGATAATGGGGTAGCAGGTGAGTGAGGACGATGGAGAGAGGGAGATAAGGGGTGATGGGTGAGTGAGAGGACGGTGGAGAGAGAGAGCGAGATTGAGAGATTGGGGAGGGGAGATAATGGGGTAGCAGGTGAGTGAGGACGATGGAGAGAGGGAGATAAGGGGTGATGGGTGAGTGAGAGGACGGTGGAGAGAGAGAGCGAGATTGAGAGATTGGGGAGGGGAGATAATGGGGTAGCAGGTGAGTGAGGACGATGGAGAGAGGGAGATAAGGGGTGATGGGTGAGTGAGAGGACGGTGGAGAGAGAGAGCGAGATTGAAAGATTGGGGAGAGGAAGTGATCCAAGGGGGGAGAGAGAGTGGGGCAGTGGGTGAGAGAGAGAGAGGGGGAGTGGGGTAGAGGGTGTGAAAGATGGAGGGAGGGAGCGAGATTGAGAGATTGGGGAGGGGGAGATAATGGGGTGGCCGGTGAGTGAGGACGGTGGAGAGAGGGAGCGAGATTGAGAGATTGGGGACAGGGAGATAATGGGGATGATGGGTGAGTGAGGACGGTGGAGAGAGGGAGCGAGATTGAGAGATTGGGGAGGGGAGATAATGGGGTAGCCGGTGAGTGAGAGGACGGTGGAGAGAGGGAGCGAGATTGAGAGATTGGGGAGGGGAGATAATGGGGTAGCCGGTGAGTGAGAGGACGGTGGAGAGAGGGAGCGAGATTGAGAGATTGGGGAGAGGAGATAATGGGGTGATGGGTGAGTGAGAGGACGGTGGAGAGAGGGGGCGAGATTGAGAGATTGGGGAGAGGAAGTGAGCGAAGGGGAGAGAGAGTGGGGCAGTGGGTGAGAGAGAGGGAGTGAGATTGGGGGAGAGGGAGAGTGAGGTAGAGGGTGAGTGAAAGATGGAGGGAGGGAGCGAGATTGAGAGATTGGGGAGAGGGAGATAATGGGGTAGCAGGTGAGTGAGGACGATGGAGAGAGGGAGATAAGGCGTGATGGGTGAGTGAGAGGACGGTGGAGAGAGAGAGCGAGATTGAGAGATTGGGGAGGGGAGATAATGGGGTAGCAGGTGAGTGAGGACGATGGAGAGAGGGAGATAAGGGGTGATGGGTGAGTGAGAGGACGGTGGAGAGAGAGAGCGAGATTGAGAGATTGGGGAGGGGAGATAATGGGGTAGCAGGTGAGTGAGGACGATGGAGAGAGGGAGATAAGGGGTGATGGGTGAGTGAGAGGACGGTGGAGAGAGAGAGCGAGATTGAAAGATTGGGGAGAGGAAGTGATCCAAGGGGGGAGAGAGAGTGGGAGTGGGGTAGAGGGTGTGAAAGATGGAGGGAGGGAGCGAGATTGAGAGATTGGGGAGGGGGAGATAATGGGGTGGCCGGTGAGTGAGGACGGTGGAGAGAGGGAGCGAGATTGAGAGATTGGGGACAGGGAGATAATGGGGATGATGGGTGAGTGAGGACGGTGGAGAGAGGGAGTGAGATTGAGAGATTGGGGAGAGGAGATAATGGGGTGATGGGTGAGTGAGAGGACGGTGGAGAGAGGGAGCGAGATTGAGAGATTGGGGAGAGGAAGTGAGCGAAGGGGAGAGAGAGTGGGGCAGTGGGTGAGAGAGAGGGAGTGAGATTGGGGGAGAGGGAGAGTGAGGTAGAGGGTGAGTGAAAGATGGAGGGAGGGAGCGAGATTGAGAGATTGGGGAGAGGGAGATAATGGGGTAGCAGGTGAGTGAGGACGATGGAGAGAGGGAGATAAGGGGTGATGGGTGAGTGAGAGGACGGTGGAGAGAGAGAGCGAGATTGAGAGATTGGGGAGGGGAGATAATGGGGTAGCAGGTGAGTGAGGACGATGGAGAGAGGGAGATAAGGGGTGATGGGTGAGTGAGAGGACGGTGGAGAGAGAGAGCGAGATTGAAAGATTGGGGAGAGGAAGTGATCCAAGGGGGGAGAGAGAGTGGGGCAGTGGGTGAGAGAGAGAGAGGGGGAGTGGGGTAGAGGGTGTGAAAGATGGAGGGAGGGAGCGAGATTGAGAGATTGGGGAGGGGGAGATAATGGGGTGGCCGGTGAGTGAGGACGGTGGAGAGAGGGAGCGAGATTGAGAGATTGGGGACAGGGAGATAATGGGGATGATGGGTGAGTGAGGACGGTGGAGAGAGGGAGTGAGATTGAGAGATTGGGGAGAGGAGATAATGGGGTGATGGGTGAGTGAGAGGACGGTGGAGAGAGGGAGCGAGATTGAGAGATTGGGGAGAGGAAGTGAGCGAAGGGGAGAGAGAGTGGGGCAGTGGGTGAGAGAGAGGGAGTGAGATTGGGGGAGAGGGAGAGTGAGGTAGAGGGTGAGTGAAAGATGGAGGGAGGGAGCGAGATTGAGAGATTGGGGAGAGGGAGATAATGGGGTAGCAGGTGAGTGAGGACGATGGAGAGAGGGAGATAAGGGGTGATGGGTGAGTGAGAGGACGGTGGAGAGAGAGAGCGAGATTGAGAGATTGGGGAGGGGAGATAATGGGGTAGCAGGTGAGTGAGGACGATGGAGAGAGGGAGATAAGGGGTAATGGGTGAGTGAGAGGACGGTGGAGAGAGGGAGCGAGATTGAGAGATTGGGGAGAGGAAGTGAGCGAAGGGGAGAGAGAGTGGGGCAGTGGGTGAGAGAGAGGGAGTGAGATTGGGGGAGAGGGAGAGTGGGGTAGAGGGTGAGTGAAAGATGGAGGGAGGGAGCGAGATTGAGAGATTGGGGAGAGGGAGATAATGGGGTAGCAGGTGAGTGAGGACGATGGAGAGAGGGAGATAAGGGGTGATGGGTGAGTGAGAGGACGGTGGAGAGAGAGAGCGAGATTGAGAGATTGGGGAGGGGAGATAATGGGGTAGCAGGTGAGTGAGGACGATGGAGAGAGGGAGATAAGGGGTGATGGGTGAGTGAGAGGACGGTGGAGAGAGAGAGCGAGATTGAAAGATTGGGGAGAGGAAGTGATCCAAGGGGGGAGAGAGAGTGGGGAGGGGCGAGAGATATTTGGGAAGGGGGGATGGAGAGAAAGATTGGGGGTAAGGATGCAGGTGGAGAAGGGTGAGAGAGGGAGACGCATGAAGGGAGGGCGGGAGAGAATTGGGGGGGGTTGGGGGAGGCCGAGATTGTGAGGGAATGAGTACGTGTTTGACGAGGGCTCGCGGAGGGCAGACGGAGGAGGCGATCGAGGGTGGTGGAGGGCAGGAGGTGAGGGAGAGGGGTGGGTGAGAGTGTTGGGGGGAGAGAGGGATGCATAGAGAGCGGGGGTTGGGCGAGGGTGAGGGGGGGAATGGGAAATAGGCGAGGTCCATGGAGAATGCAGCAGAGAGAGAAGAGGGGTGGGAAAAGGGAATGGAGAGAGTGTGTGGAGAGAGTTTGGAGAGGGAGGGGCGAGAGATTTGGGGAGTGCGATGGAGAGAGTGAGGGAGAAATGTGTAAGGAGAGAGAGCGCAGTGGGGGGAGAGGGTTTGGATAGAGACCGAAATTGAGAGAGAGGAGGTGTGGGGTGAGAGGGAGATTAAGTCGGTGGGGGTGGGGGGAAGACAGAGTGAGATCGAGAGTACGGAGGGAGCGTAGGAAAGAGAGAGGCGAAGAAGGATTTGGGGGGGTTGGAGAATGGGCGGGGAAGAGGGGTCAGGTCGGGAGGGCGATTGGGAGAGGGGAGAGAGAGGTGATGAGGGAGAAGGGCGAGAGGAAGAGACAGCAAGACAGAGAGGCGGTGAGGGTGGGGAGTGAGAAGGTGAGGAGTGGGGGAGAGGAAGAGGGAGGTGGGGAGAGGGATTAGCAGTGAGTGAGGGAGAGAGGAGACGAGAGACAAATTGGAGAATGGGATGGAGAGATCGTGTGGGGCATGAGGAGGTTAGAAAGAGTGGGGGGAGAGATGATGGACAGAGGGAAGCAGAAAGGGGGGAGAGAAAGAGAGGGAGATATTAATTCCACAGTCATTATTTCAATAAACTCAGTGTGCGGTGTGGTGGTGGTGGGGGCGTGGGGGGGGGGGGTAGAATGGCTCGAAGTCCATTACCAGCTTGCTGGGGGGGGGGTGGGAGAGGGTTAATGGTGTCTAGTGGTGTGCCTCAGGGATCTGTACTGGGTCCAATGTTATTTGTCATATACATTAAAGATCTGGATGATGGGCTGGTAAATTGGATGATGATGGGCTGGTAAATTGGATGAGTCAGTATGCAGGTGATACTAAGATAGGTGGAGTTGTGGATAATGAAGTAGGTTTTCAAAACTTGCAGAGAGATTTAGGCCAGTGAGAAGAGTGGGCTGAAAGATGGCAGATGGAGTTTAATGCTGATAAATGTGAGGTGCTACATTTTGGTAGGACCAATCAAAATAGGGCATACATGGTAAATGGTAGGGCATTGAAGAATGCAGTAGAACTGAGGGATCTAGGAATAATGGTGCATAGTTCCCTGAAGGTGGAATCTCATGTGGATAGGGTGGTGAAGAAAGCTTTTGGTATGCTGGCCTTTATAAATCAGAGCATTGAGTATAGGAGTTGGGATGTAATGTTGAAATTGTACAAGGTATCGGTGAGGCCAAATCTGGAGTATTGTGTACAGTTCTGGTCACCGAATTATAGGAAAGATGTCAACAAAATAGAGAGAGCACAGAGAAGATTTACTAGAATGTTACCTGGGTTTCATCTCCTATGTTACAGAGAAAGGTTGAACAGGTTAGGAGCGTAGAAGGTTGAGGGGGGACTTGATAGAGGTGTTTAAAATTATGAGGGGTATAGACAGAGTTAACGTGGAATGGCTTTTTCCATTGAGAGTGGGGGAGATTCAAACAAGAGGACATGAGTTGAGAGTTAAAGGGCAAAAGTTTAGGGGTAACATGAGGGGGAACTTCTTTACTCAGAGAGTGGTGGCTGTGTGGAACGAGCTTCCAGCAGAAGTGGTTGAGGAAGGTTCGATGTTGTCGTTTAAAGTTAAATTGGACAGATATATGGACAGGAAAGGAATGGAGGGTTATGGGCTGAGTGCAGGTCGGTGGGACTAGGTGAGAGTAAGAGTTCGGCACAGACTAGAAGGGCCGAGATGGCCTGTTTCCGTGCTGTAATTGTTATATGGTTAAATGACATCACCTGCCCTGTTAGGCAACAGGCTGGCCAGTGCCCCGAGGCTGGGGGGCGAGGGGGGTTAACCCCCGGGTACCGAACGGGACAGGACAGGGAGGTCGCCAGTCGTGCAGACTTACCGCCGTGAATAGGGCTGAAATCGGTCGGTATGGTTTCTGGAACAGACAGAGAGAGAGAAAGATAACAATGTAACTTGGGGGGGGTGTCAGGAGTTCCGAATACTCCGAGCAGGAAGGCGCGGGGAGCGCCTTACCAACACTGACGATCGAAGGCAAGGTCAGGGAGACACTCGCCGCCCGGAAACCGTCCCCTCGGCCCGTCTAGTGCGTGCCGAACCATTCGCCTGCCTCCAGGCCCCTCCCGCCCGCATCCAACCTTCCCTTCGGCGTCGACACCGAGCTCGCCTGCGCCGGGAACTCGCCCCACGCACCCCGAGTGAAGAATCGCCGCCAGCCCTGTGTTCCCCTTGAAGTTCTCACCCTCGACCCGTGACCTCTGGCTCGACTGGCAACGCAACCCAAGTGGAAAGGGCCAGTTATTATCAGTACCCCATCATAATTCTGTCCAGCTCGATCAAATCCTCCCCCTACCCAACCCAACCCGGTGCAGGGATTAAAGTCCCAACCTTGTACATCAGTCACCGAAAGCAAGCATGCAGGTACAGCAGGCGGTGAAGAAAGCTAATGGTATGTTGGCCTTCATAACAAGGGGAGTTGAGTATAGGAGCAAAGAGGTCCTTCTGCAGTTGTACAGGGCCCTGGTGAGACCCCACCTGGAGTATTGTGTGCAGTTTTGGTCTCCAAATTTGAGGGGGGACATTCTTGCTATTGAGGGAGTGTAGCGTAGGTTCACAAGGTTAATTCCCGGGATGGCGGGACTCTCATATGTCGAAAGATCGGAGCGACTGGGCTTGTATACTCTGGAATTTGGAAGGCTGAGAGGGGATCTTATTGAAACATGCAAGATTATTAAGGGATTGGACACGCTGGAGGCAGGAAGCATGTTCCCGCTGATGGGTGAGTCCAGAACCAGGGGCCACAGTTTGAGAATAAGGGGTAGGCCATTTAGAACGGAGTTGAGGAAAAACTTTTCCACCCGGAGAGTTGTGGATCTGTGGAATGCTCCATCTCAGAAGGCTGTGGAGGCCAATTCTCTGGATGCTTTCAAGAAAGAGATGGACAGAGCTCTCAAAGATAGCGGAGTCAAGGGATATATTGGCTATATTT